>NC_142859.1:29093409-29396439 GCF_061612785.1 Hesperophylax consimilis
AAGTCTTAGTTCTACTAGAAGTAATTTGTAAATTTGGCAACTTTACAGAAACTCATCATAGAGTTACAAATCTGTAAATTTGCCAGAAAGATGTCACAAACATGTCAATGTAATGTAATTAAAGTAATGTAATTTAATTACAGTAAAGCTAGATGGATCAGAAGGGAGGTAGGGTTAGTACAAAACTGCCGCGGTCTTGGTACACAATGGGTTAACCATAGAAGTATTGAGCAGGTGTCAAATTAAAGGCGCAAGCGGATAGTCTTTGAAATAAAAGAAAGAAGTCAGCTTGGTTCTTTAAGAGACCTAGATTTATTTTGTGTGAGGAAAGGCAATATCAGACATGTAGCTATACATGTGACTATTGAAAAGAAACAGATATAGATAAGTAAAAGTGATAATATTATAAACTATTGTTTCCTTCAAAATTCTTCACTGGCTTTACAAAAGCATAAAGGAACAAACGAGAAGTGAGTTAGTGTGCTTTGATTTAAAAAACTAAGCAACTGCGATGCCAAATGGTTAAAGCCTATATCACATGAGACAATAAAAATTTTGAAATTACAATAGGTTCATCTGATTATCTCGTCAACAAAAAATTTAGAACAAGGTCGGGAATAATCTATTGAATTCTTGTTAATTTTTTTGAGAAACATTCAGTACAATTTATTATCCCAATTAATACAGGGTTTAAGAAGAAACAGATTGTATCGAGCAGTGGCGTGCCGTGACTGTTCTTCTGATTTTTGTGATTTACCAAAGAAAATAAATTTTATCAAAAAAAAGTTTTTTCCATACAAAAAGTTTTCTGGTATATTAATTAAAAGTTTTTACTCTGGAAATCGAGAAAATCGGAAGAGTAATAAGGGCAAGCGCGGAAATCAAGAGGTTTATGATGTGAGACGGTGAATAAAGTTAATTTCAACGTCAGGGTAAACAATACCTGTCCACATGAGATTAATTTTATTGGAATCTTGCTGCAGATCATAACTTCTCTTCGGTAAACCTTTAAAAATAAAACTGAACATCAAAAACATATACACAGTAAGAAATATTCAAAATAAAAATAAAAACATTGAAAATTAAGACACTCACTCACAACATGCTAAAATAATAAAAATCAGAACGATGACACCAGAAAGCTGAATAAGTCATTTCATAAATCATAAGAAATCAAAAGAAAAAACAACCCCTTTTGACCCAAATTGAATTAAATATTTATGTATATGGAAAAATAATTTCTTTATTTTTTTATTTTATTTATTGTTTTTATTTTAGTAATTTGTACATTTAAGTTTACAAATGATTAATTAATTATTACATACAAATATACTATGTTTTTTTTTCTTGCTTGATGTGGCTCCTACACAACATCTTGAACTTTTCAATTGGGGCAGACTTAAGGTTTTCCGGCAGCGCGTTATAGTATTTCATCCCTTTATATAATATAGTATTCTGTATTATGTGTGATAAGGAATTTAAACCTCTTCACAACAACAACAAAAACACTATTTTTTAAGGTATCATCCCACTTTATCAACTTCAAAAATAGATTTTTTTATGGATTTCGAAAATGGATCACTTCACAAAATATTGTGTATAAATTTCATAAAAATCAAAGAGTATTAAGTACTATTTTTTCGAGATAATTTGAAGGCGCTCTCCAGTGTGCTTTTACTTAAGCGAGCAGGTACACATTAGCCCAGCTGCTCTGCCCCTTCTTAACCTCTCAGACAAAGACATTTATATACTATGTGTTCCTTTGAGAACTGTCAAAACGTGATAATTTTTGTGTTATTTACGAGTTTTGCTAAAAGCATCATAACTCACGTCTTGGGAAACGTAGCCTCATTCTAAAAAATGTTTTGGAAAGATTATGAAATCCACTATCGCATTGTGTTGTTATAAGTAAATATTTGCGTTTCTAAATATATATTTTTTGAAAACGTCAAAAATATGTAAGAATCGATAACCATTATTTCAAAGCCGTGAAAAATGTACTTTTTTCTGAGTATCATAAAGAAATAACACTTTATATATTGAAGAAATATAATTAAAAACTATTAGTCACCTCAAAATATTAACCGTCCAAACTAAAATATTTTTAATAAATTATTTAGAAACGCAATAAATTATGAACGAACAAGATACAAAGACAGAAAGACGATAGAAAGACAGAACGAACAAGACAGAAGATAGAAAGACAGAACGAACAAGACAGATTCAATCGGCTTAGATAATGCAGTTCTACGTTCCATAGATATTGTTGAATACAGGCGCGTAGCGTTATTCATTATCGACACTCTGTTTTTTAAATCATGGCAATCCGTATACTAGTGATGGAAATAAATCGATTTTTGTAAAATCTCGCGCGTTTACGTGAAAAGACGTTCTAATGTCTTGGCCGCTATTATCATATTTACGTCTTTTGACGTTCTAATGTTCTGAGTGGTTAAGACAAAATAGCCAGAACGAGCCGAAGAGATGCCAGACTTGAAGAAAATTAACTGTATGAACAAGCAAAAGGCATCCTGTATGGTGCTGGCATCGCTAATTAGCTGATAGATTTTTCAGTAAAAAAAACAGCAACGCTTTTTTCTCGAAACCACTTTTTTTCTTGCTTTGTTGATTTTTTCTATAGAACTACTGAACCGATCATTACAAAATTTTAACTACACATTTGCCACATGTATGGCTATTACTGGAACTAGTTCTTTGACAGCTATTGGTTCTTTTAAAATCAAAATAGGTTTTTTTGTTATTTTTACATAAAAAATCATAATTCTAGTTTGGACAGTAGCCATAACCATACTGAACTCAAAGCTTTTTGTCTTTTGTGTTTCAGATAAATCTATTCAGAAATAACATCAACGAAGCTGACATAGTTTTTTTTCGAGGGACTATGCGGATGCTGCTTCCAGGGATAGATGAATTATGAAAAATAAATATAGTAAAATTCTTCATATATTTCAAGAGATATTTTATGAAACCAACAAATCATTTACATCAATTTCTTTTATTGGAACCATACAAAAAAAAAACCAAAAATACCTAATGTTCCGTCCAAAGTGGGATGATACCTTAACCACTCGGAACATTAGAACGTCAAAAGACGTAAATATGATAATAGCGGTCAAGACATTAGTACGTCTTTTCACGTAAGCGCGCGAGATTTTACAAAAATCGATTTATTTCCATCACTAGTATACGGATTGCCATGATTTAAAAAACAGAGTATCGATAATGAATAACGCTACGCGTCTGCATTCAAAAATATCTATGGAATCTAGAGGTGCATTTTCTGAGTCGATTGAATCTGTCAGCTTGTTCGTTCGTAATTTATTGCGTTTTTAAATAATTTATTAAAAATATTTTAGTTTGGACGGTTAATATTTTGAGGTGACCAATAGTTTTTAATTATATTTCTTCAATATATAAAGTGTTATTTCTTTATGATACTCAGAAAAAAGTACATTTTTCACAGCTTTGAAATAATGGTCAGCGATTTTTACATATTTTTGACGTTTTCAGAAAATGTATATTTAGAAACGCAAATATTTACGTATAACAAAACAATACGATAGTGAATTTCATAATCTTTCCAAAACATTTTTTAGAATGAGGCTACGTTTCCCAAAACGTGAGTTATGGAGCTTTTAACAAAACTCGTGAATAACACAAAAATTTCCGCGTTTTGACAGTTCGCAAAGGAACACAAAGTAAATAAAAGTCCTTTTCTGAGAGGTTAATCACAAAATTTTGATTTCTAACTAATTGAATATGTAATTATTAAGAGATGGAAAAGCTGGGGCAAAATCAGTGCCATACTCGAAGGAAAAATATCTTAATTTTTAAACACAAAAAATACGCATACCTATTAACCCTTCAGACCTAAGGTATACTGTGAATTTGTGTGTATATCCACTTCTCAATCAAATCAAATGCTATATTATTATTATACTACTATATTACTATACCGTTATTGAAGGCACAGAAATCTATTTTACGGGTTATTATGAAGAAACCTTTCAGATATTCGAGCGACGCTCTCTTCAAGGAATTTAATGTACTAGATGTCAGACAGTGCTATATAAAAAAAATTGTAATCTATGTTCATAAAAATAAAAACAAAATGAAAACAGCCGAACACAAACATCAAAGCAGAAGTAAGGGAAGGAATGACCTTTCCGTTCCAACAAGCAACAGAGCGGCTTATCAAAAAATATTCTCATATCTCGGTCCTAAAATATATAATTAAAATCCCCTCTCAGCTGAAACTGTGTGAATTGTCATCCTTCGGTCCAAGAGTGACAAAATGGTTGTTGGATCTAGGCAGGACTGATTCCGAAATGATACTAAAAAATGTAATTTGAAATCACGAACGCCTCTATGTATCTTTATGTATCTTTTTTATGTATCTTTTTATGTATCTTCGTTTTAACATACCTAGTAAATCCTGTATTCGTCTAGGATAACTTGAAACTTGAAAATTTGACTGTCCTGAAACGGGAATCCTTCTTAGTTGGACAGTCAAAATCATAAAATGTAATCGATATTATATTATAAAAAAAAAAAAAAAAATCTGAATTTATCCAAAAGCTAATAACCGTTTTTGAAAGATGGTGAAATACGCCTTCAAAATTTATTATTAGAAATAAACATAAAATTTTTTAAATATTAAAATTTTGAAATAAAACATAAAAGTTTTAAAAATGGCTCGCTTTAGGTTTTTTCATCTAAACACTGAACTAAAATGGCTGATAACGAAAAAAAAAATACATAAATATTACTGCCACATCACATAATTGTTTCATATCAAAATATTATTCTGTGATTAACTTATATATTTGAATGTAAAGCATGGTGTTTTCTCTTTCTAACACGGTTTAGATCATATTTATAACTATGACGGTATGGGATATACAACATTTTCTACAAGACTATATGAGCTGTTCCGAAAAGCGAATCTACGGATAACAGAGGTTTGTTCAAAAAACCAAACAAATTAGGAGTTGAACACTTATTTTTAGATGGCTTCCCGGTTTTAGGAGGAGTCAGGAATGTGTCAACAATAAAAGTTTATTTACTTTGTTCAAGTTTTCGACTAGCAATTCGAAGGTCGCCGATTTAGTAAAAATGTAATTTTAAAGTAAATTTTATTTGATGAATTTGTGTTATTTCACAATTCATTAATTTAAAATAACATATAGTATAGGCTGAGGCACGATCCAGAGTGTACGATACTCTAAGTATCGCCCTAGTGTAAGACCATCATTCAGAATTGAAAAGTTGCTTGAAATGGCTTTAGCCTTGTGTGGTGACCAGATCTGAATAGCCAGGTACTGGTATTCCCCACCTCCCTCTTCAATATCACTTTCACAAGAGTCCAAATTGCTCCCTGTCATCTGGAGCCAGTGAGACTATAGAATCCCCGATTGGGGTATGTTGCAAGGCTGAAAGTAGTGGGCGGAGAAGGAGATGGGGAAGAGGAAGGTGGGGGAATACCAGTATCTGGCTATTCAGATCTGGTCACCAAACACGGCTAAAGCCATTTCAAGCAATGTTTCATTTACTTGAAGAGAAAGGGGAAAAAAGTAACATTGCATAAACATCTCAATAATACGATAAACGAACATTTCATATTTTCACCAGGAAGCTGCAGCTCGCAAGTAGAGTAAAATATTTTAGTAAGAATGATTTTAGCCTTTTTACTAAAACTCAACTTTTATATGTTATATCACACGAGTCTCAACACCTGGTCTATGTAACATTACAGCGGAAAGCATTACAGCTTTTTAATTAAATTTTTTATTTCATTTTGGACAATTCTTTGATCCTTGATATTATTTTTCATTAAAAAAATACAATTTATATCACACAACCTTCAGATTGAAAAGCCGATATATTTTTATGCATATAAGGGTTTATTTTAGTATTCGCCGCGGTGTATTGATAATTTGGTCAGACCAGACCCCTCGTGGTTTACACATGGCAGCTGCAAAAACTAGTGTGATTAAAACAAATTTAACCCATTAAATAATGATAATTTAATTGTTTTGCCTGTAATGATGAATGGCTCTGGAATTCTTCGTTTTGCCACAGCTTTTCCATATACTAGTAATTATGTAACATTGCATAATTTTGTAACATAGTTTTTAACATGAAATACATAGCTATTTTTCTAAATAGTCAATTTCCTACTCTTATTAAAATAAAGATGATATTTACTATGAATTATTTCACTGTCTTTTCTGAACTGCTGAATTTATAAACTATCTATTAAATGGAAAAAAAATTCACACCATTAACAAATGATAAGAAAACCTACACCAGTTAATAAATAAAATACACAAAAAATCATGCTCAGTTTCAAACACCGTGCAAACATCATCATTTCAAAAGGTCGCGCAAAATGTCCTTTACAAATAAAATATAATGTTGCTGTATTGTTGAGTTTTAATGGGAATCGAACCCAAAGTCTCTTGACAACCCAGGAATTTATAATTAAATACAGGTCAAGAGTTTTTAAGGCAGCACATGTTTGACCTTTTTTAAACTTTTCCAGACCAAAAATAATTTGTATGATATTTTTGTAGTGGAAAAGTATCTTTATTCACATTTATATTTTTGTATGAATTAAGTAAGTTTCTAAAAACACTGAGACACTTACAGGTTGAAGAACATGATTTTCTGTAATTTCCATACAAAAACTTCTTGTGCAAAAATTGAAATTTTCAGTATAAAAATATCAAACAAAAAATTTTTGGCCTGGAAAATCGGGGAAAAAAATATAGTGACTGCAATACATGGCGCCTGCTATTATTTATTCACCTCTTTAACGGCAACAACAGCAGCAATGTTCACAAACAAACTACATAGTGCCAAAAAAAGAAACAAGTTTCCATTACATGACACAAATATATTTGAAACAAAGAGGTGTTGAAGTTTAGTTTTCTTACTCGGTTTAGGAGGAGGGGGTTTAGCAGGCAACAGCACAATATCCGGGGATTCTGCATAGCTCCTTTGGTCTGTTCTTGGTCTAAGGACACGCCTTCCCCCCTGTAGATGTAACAAACATGTTTTGTATCAGAAGTTCAAAGGATGGGGGAAGAAATTAACATGTAACATGTTGTAAAATAGGAACAGAAGACCTGCATTTGCAGTGGTGAGGAATTGTGCCCACGCACCGAACGAAGCGCTGCAATTGCAAACTTGACCTTGTACATTGATTTTGATTTTAGATATTCCTTCTATCGGGTTAGTTAAAGACAAAAATAAAAACTTTATCAAGTATGGTATTGTCTACGTGCTGGCTTTAACGAAAATGTTTTTTTTTTTTAATAATAATAAATTTAAAGCGAGCACAGAAAAATTACTAAATACATACTTAATCTTGTCAAGAAGCGTAACTATTTACCCAAATACCATACATGTCTTGAATAAAACATACACGGTTAGTAGCTGAGTTGACAAGAGCGTTGTATTCCCGCAGAGGCGTCGTTGGTTCAATTCCACAATCCATCATTGCACCATCAAAATTTTACCACTACAATGATGGTAGTATTTCAGGTAGTATAGGTAGTAGGTAGTATTATTTATAACCCGGAAATATTTTTGTTTTTATTTATTCAAAAATAAAAACAATTACATTGCTGTTAGACTAAACTAACATTTTGTCAGAGTTTCCTCAGCGTGGTCTATGTTTTGACTTCTAGAAGGGATGTTGTAATTTTGTTACAAGTTTTTGTGAAACGTACAAATAAAAGATGTTTTGCTTTATAATTAAGACAAGATCAAACTAAATCACAACAAACAAAATAATATAATTTTTCGATTTTTATTATTTCATGTATCCGATTGTATCATCACCGTAAACCATAGAATTAAAATAGTAAAGAAGGGCTCACTAACAATACAAACCTGATGCAGGGGTGGGTGTGCTGGTGTGATAGTGAGCCCGCTAGCTGTGAGGGCACGCAGCTCGCTCAGCTCCGGGGGCAGGGGTCTGGAAGCAATGGGTAGGCCATTGGTATCAGGCTTAGCTACTAGTCTATGGAATGAGATAAATAATAATTGATGAGTTTCAAGAACAGTGTGACATTACATTTTACAGAGACAGTAATTTTAGATTAATCAAATTCAATATGGTGGTCAGTACTTGATAGAAGAGACGCAATGTATATCCGGTTACTATTTGACCACTTTATTACGTACCGGCTAGATGACGGACAGTGACCTAATATCCGGCTGATGACGGAATGTCAAAAAATTACCAAAACAGGAAGACAAAATCAAAACTATTTTCTCTTAACACGTACAACAAACCATGACCGGTAGTGGCAAAATATGGTGAATAAAGACTCGCTTTCCAGGGTATAGAAGTAAGAAAAGATTATGTTTACTTTCACACCTTCACTGCTGTACACGCTACTTAGCAAACCACCACTAGTAAGGGTCACTATTTAGCATATATCCATCTCCTTAAACGTTTAATCTCTTGCACTCACAATGTAAGCTTAGTACTAACCGGATATCAGGATATCCGGTCATATGCCGATGGATATCTGGTCAATTCACTATCCGTTGCATCTCTACTTGATAGATATTACAGGGAAGAAAAATATATGCAAATAGGTACCCTTCAAGCCACAATATTCTGGTATTAAGTAAAGTCTGATACGTCAAACGGATTGGTTAAACCCTCTCGTAAGAACATTGCGAAATTAGGGGACAGAGCATTTAATGCGCACATCCACATTCTTGCAATAACCTGCCACTCCTAAACTACAATTTAAATAGTGCATGCATAGAATCTTGTACATAAAACTATAAAATAAATTTAGACCCGAGATGGAGAAATATGTGAAATGAAACAAATAAACAAAAACATATCTTACCTCACGCTTAAATCAACCACTGATTCGTCTGTATCCATTTTTTCCATCTGAAATAATAACGAAAATTTAGAAGATTTGTTACCCATTATAATAAACGTTTTGGTCATAAAATTGCCAAGATATAATGGTTATATTTTGAAACAACATGTTACAAAAAAACTAATCGCTTTGTTGTATTAATTTATCTTCTTTACTTTTTCATACTAAATTTTGTAGATGAAATTTAATCTAATTTTTTTGTTTACCTATTTGATTCAGTTGTATTCAGATTCGGTTTCGGAATTATAGCAAACAAATCTATTATCAGCAACTTGAACCTATATTTAAGATACATTAACTCTTCTGCAAAGTTAAGAAATGAAAGAAAACATTTATGTGAAACATGAGAACCTAACCTTAAAAATTTGTGTCATATTAAAACAAAATTATGTGTAAATATAAAATATTTTAAACGTATTTCAATGTCCACTAATGCATGTTTATATTATTTTAAAGCTTTCCCATTCGAGTAGAATTCAAAACAGTGATTTTAAAATCAAGTTATTTCGTCGTTAAAAATTAAAATCAAATAAATCTTAGTGATAACAACAAAAACATCAGAATTTATGAGATATTAGTAAAATTTGGGGTTATAAACGAAAATTTGTTATTTGGGGTTAAAAAAATAATGACATATTTTATGGGAATAGTAGTCCGATTAAAATAACAGTAACGGTGGCCATCCCTAATCTGATTAATATGCTAATAAAAGATGCTTATTAATCCAAAATTGATTTGTTGTAGAAAGTGTTTACACAAACATTTACAGAACTAAACAACGCGAAAGCATTTTGAAGAAATGCTTCCTTGGCACATTGAAATATATAAAAATAACCATTGTTTATTTTACAAACCTTAATGAAAACTAGTAATTAATCTATTGAATGGGCATAGCGGTAGGAGAGATCGATAAAGATCACACTATCAGGTAATCACCAAATTAATGTTATCAAAAATTATGTCCACTTGTACTCAACGATACTAGATAACAATTTATCAAGTATTAGGGAGTTTTCCGTTGATTATTAAATCATAAATATGAATTTAACACAATATTGTGACATATCAATCGCCGAATAATATCGCCGTGCAATCGGACGCACAATTCCAAAGACAAAATAATTGAACCTTTATCGGCTAATTAGTGAATAGTGTGTACATGTTGTTTACTTCATTCACGGGAGGTCAAACAAAATACTGCGGGAACATGTCGGCTAAGTACTTGCCTACTTTCAATATTGAGCATAGAGAAGAGTGGAAATTAATTTAGGATATTCTGGTCAAAACAGGTACATTTTTAATATAGACTACCTTGGTTGTATTCAGGGAAATAGAATACAGTTCTGGAAAGAATGTAGAAGAAATATAAATTCTACAAGCAAATAAATTTAACTACTCTTAATATATCACCTGGGTGATTCGTTGAAAAATCAATTACTTGTTCCAGATATAATACAATTAAAGACCGCTATTGAAATTGTGGTAACATAAAAGAATTTTCTAGGTTATTTCTGGGTAGCGGGAAAAAAATTATTTCAACTATAAAAACATAAAATTGGGGTAAGAGCAAACTTATATTTTAATTCTAATACCATGATTTCATGAAATGAAAGTCCCCAAAAAACTTTTCTCTTTTTTGAGTGGTCGTAGAAAATAAAAAAAATAATGATCAATGTTGGTTTTGGACATATGTGATTTTTACATATTTTTCGAAAAGGTGGACTATAATAAAAAATGTGTGATTTTTGTAATGATTATCACACCAAACAAAATATTTAGATTTATTATTTAAATAAAAATTGATATTATAGGCGCAATATGCATTCTCCGCAAACTTGTAAAATAATACTTTCACATCAATGGAATGTTTCTGAACCGACAGTTATATTTTAAAATATCATGTGAACGTGGCTTTATAAAATATTCCAGTCAGAATCGCCGGCGGTTTCCAAACTACTATCGCTTTTTAAATATTAATTTAGGCCCATTTAGGCCATTCCGCCGTTGTTAATAGGTTCGAGTGATTGTGCTCCGAATATTCTATTGATCGTCTTGCCTGTTATTCAATAAAAAATGCCCCATAAAGTCAAGGTAGGCCAAATTTAATTATTTACTCTGAATATTATTCTCTGTATTTTCGCAACCCGTTTTGACATATTTATTTTGACGGGATTACGTTTGCGGCCCTGTTTCAGATTTCTGACACAATCTGACATTTTGAATCGGAAAAAGCCTTTTAAGGTTAGTTTTGGATAACTAAATACATTTTCTGTTGAGAATGGCTTACAATCTTAAAAGTGAGGAGGAAGTGAAAGAGTACCTCGAAAACCTCGGGATAGAATACAGATTCGGATGTTTCAACGAGAAAAATCCAGAAACCTGTCACCTTCTCGCTGACTATTTCGAAGCCATCAAGAAAGATTTCGACAAGGCAGGAAAAGTTTACAAAGATAACTGCGATTCCAGAGACTTTCCTAAGTCATGCTTTAAAACTGCAAATTACATCCTCTTGGGGAAGGGTAACTTGGGAAAGCCAGGAAATTTCGTCGGCTCTTTTCCTTATCTGGAAAAAGGCTGCAATAAGGAAGACCCTGACGCGTGCTTGCACCTCGGTTTGATGCTTTCCTCTCCTCCTGTACCTGAAATTAAATTTGATGCTGAGAGAGCGATTGCAGCATTAAAACTGAGTTGCAGCAAAGAAAATGTGAATGCTTGCTACTATCTCGCTGGGATGTACATCAGTGGCATTCTGAAGCATGAATTCAAGAAGCAGATTCATGGCAAGCCGGGCATTGCTAATAACCCCGCTAACTTCGCCATACAGAAGAACATGGAGGAAGCTTTTAAATATTCTGAAAAGGCATGCAGCCTCAATCATCTGTATTCCTGTGTTAATTTGAGTCAGATGTATCAGAGAGGAGAGGGAGTGGCAAAGAACCCAACATTGGCAGAGCAGTTCAAGCAGAAAGCAATAGAATTAGAAGATATTGTAAGGAAAACTCAGCAGCCATTGGAGTTTCAGCAAGGATTGTAGTGGTGTTATGTAATTCTTATCTGCTGTTATAGTGAACCGTAGTTACAAAGCCATTAATTTATTTATCAAAATTTCTGTGAGTTAATACTTTTTTACTTTGAATTTGATGATAAACAGAAGTGAAGAACCTACCGCACTTTTAATTAAGCACAGGTCAGGTTATGGAAATTACACTTCGTTTCAATTTAATTACTACAAAAAACAATTATTTACTTCAGTAGAAATGGTAAAAGATGTTCCATTTTTATTCAAAGCTTAAAATTAACATTTTAAAACGATCTTTTGCTGGTTTGTTTTAACATGGATTGATGTTTGCATAATTTAAATAACCCGAACTAAGAACGTTAAAATCCATTTTGTACATGTAAATAGTTGTTTTTTTTTGTGGTAATTAAGTTGGAACGAAGTGTAATTTCCATAATCTGTGCCTAAAAGTGCGGCGGTTAGGTAAATAATAACCTTCTTTTGCAGGGAGGTTTATCTTAGTAATAGCGATATCAATGTCGATATAATGATGCTGTCTCCTTTCTATGCTGTCCATATTTGTCACATAGAATCCGTACAACATCGCTTCCTACGAGGAATCGCTTGGAGGTTGGGTCTTGAAAGAGGAGAGTACTCATATGATGAAGTTGAACAAACTTTAAACATTTCTTCTTTGGAGAAACGTAGAAGGGACACTGATCTGATTTGCATATTTAAGATTATCAATGGTATTACAGACTCACCTGCTTTGTTGCAACTTATCCAATTCAACATCCCTTCCCGTAGACTCCGAAATAATGAATTGCTGTTCGTCAATCAACATTCTACCAATTATGGATACCATTCTCCTTTGTCCAGAATGTCGAGACTTGTCAACTCACTGTCAAGTCAAAGCATTGAATTTTGTGGTATATGCCTAAATGACTTTCGACAGTCAATACGCAATGTCTAATTTCTAATGCCCTTTGAACCATCTTCATGCTTTGACTTATTATTATCTCCCATTCTTACTTTTATATTATTATTGTCATTGTTATTGTCTTCGCTCCTCATTTATATATGCTCTCCTTTCACTGTCATCTCTGTTTATAAAACTTATTCGTGTAATTAATATGTTGTTAATGGACTATTTGTCCGTAAATAAATAAATAAATAAATAATAATTTCTTACTCCCAAAGGGAATTGAATCTGGAACATTATGTGTTGCTATTTAACTAAATTATGTCAAGTATACACAGGAACTATGATCATCGTCAGAGGATTAAAGTTATTTTCCGGCCTTTGTCAATCTAATTTGAAAAATACATTTAGTATGGATACTTTAGTAGAAATTAGTATACATTGTACAGCCCTAAATAACCACTATCGATATTTAAAAAAGTTGTGATGAATGATAATCATTGTTTGATGCAGAATTATTTATTTTAATTAGACAAATTTATAAAAGACAAATTATTACGACCGATCAAACTTGGCACACGCCCATAATTAAATAGTGATCAAATGTTTAATGCTAACTTAATCACTTCTTAGTTTCAATGTCTAAAATTCTGATAAATAAAGATTTTATTTTCTCGCCATTTTGGAAATGTGTTCAATAAAATAAAAATATATATTTGGCAAAGATTATTATATGCTAGCCTCGGCGAGAGCTCGTACGTATGTCATTGACGGTACTAGTCCTCCTCCTCACACGACTTTTATGAAAATTAAAAAGAGAAAAGATACCACTCGTTAGGACTAGTATACTTGATTTGTAGTAATGAATTTAAAAATGTTATTTAATAGTATTACTTATATTAATTGTATTAATGTTAATTGTTATGTTGTTTTAGAATTTAGAATAAATTTATTGACTTTATTCTGCCTTTTATTTTATCCCTACTTAAATATTATTAAGATGCATACACCAAACGGATATTAAAAACACAACACACAACGCAACAAATTATTACAGTGTGTGCGTCGCTGTACACACGAACTGCGCACCGAACGAGCATGCTATGAGCATTCGCACATAGTGCGATCCATCGGTTGTCAGTTTTTCGGATGAATATAACACTAACATAACATTTGTGTAGCGCAGTTTTGTGTTATTTCACTTCAAGCGTACTTTACTGGTGTGTATATAAATGCTTGAAAATGTAGTGTGTGTGGATTCTCATTTAGTGCGCGCAATGCGTCCACATAGGCGAGTGTAGCAACCATTGTTGCATTGCATGGTTTGTCGCTAATATCTGTATGCAGCTTTATAGTGTCAAGAATAAAAGCAACTTGTCGATTTCTATGATAATAACTTCAAAACATAATGCTGTGGTTGGAAATCAAATTGATTTTGGAGGAGATGAAAAACCACTTTATTTTAACCCCTTGACCTAATTATCTCTAGGGTACTCCTCTAATTGATAGTACGTCATTTAATTAATTTAATTATGTATTTTATTTTATACCAATAATAATTTTTTTTTTACATTAAGGGCTTATGTCATCTTTGGGGATGGTGTGTGGAAAGGAAGGAGTGAACCTGGGTCTTGAAGATACCCGTAGATTGAAGATAAATGTAGGAGGGAGGAAACATGAAATCTCTCGACAGCCGTAGAGACGACCCATTCTCATGTGACAAATGTCAACAGTGTAAGGCGCGCGTTTCCTGACTGCACCGGTGCCAAAGGAATCAATGATGCTAGTTCCTCGGAACATCTTCGAGAATCTATTAAATAGATCGCCCGTTTCTACATCTCAGAAACAACAACAGTCTGAAGAAATAGGTAGTGGAGTACATGGCTCCGATAGTAATGGGCCCACATTTATCTAAATTGAAACCATCATGTTTAGTATTCATAGTCAACTGTCATAAACTAGAAAGCTACTTCGGTTGTCAATAAGTGTCTGTTTGCGATTTCAGTAAGTAGAAAATGTCCAAGAAAACCTAACATAAATATGGGAAAGCATTTTTGTCATTTCAATTTTCTCTCAAGTCAATCTAACCACAGATATTAATTTGACATTTTCAGGTTGGTATCATTGGCGGTTCTGGTCTGGACGATCCAGAAATCCTAGACAACAAGACTGAGCGTGCCATAGACACTCCTTACGGATCCCCTTCCGATGTTATTGTCGAGGGAACAATCAGGGGCGTACCTTGTGCCCTGCTTGCAAGGCATGGAAGGCAGCATTCCATCAACCCCCATAAGGTATGTGGAACTCTCTTTAACTAATACCTTTACCTCCACTAAGAGACAAGTGCACTCTTTTTATCCGCAACTGTATTAGAAATCTTTGGTGCAAACCACCGACAGCAGGATAAATAGACTGACCTAAAGCGAAATTTGTGTACCATTTTTGGCACTATTTTGGCACCAGCGGGGTTCGACGAATTTTTTGATTAATTATGACATCATCAGTATTTTGACACACGGTTTGTGCACATCAGAACATTTTGTGTAATAACTCAGCAATTATGGTTTCCTGCACATTCAAACGATAAATATATTAATGTTATAGACAGGAATCACTAACATCGCATTACATTCCACTGGTAAGCGTTATTTGACTTAATTTTAAGCTTATTCGTACCATCAAAGCGTAAGTATAGTCATGCAAAATAAAAAGTGATATTTTAGTGAGATGAGTAAATTATACAACAATTGCAAAAGGGAAAACTATTTACTCTTACAAAATATCCGGGTTTTATAAATAAGTAATAACTTTTTCATGTGTTCTGGGATTTTTAGCTACGGCTAAGTACCATTCTAAAAAGTACGACTTGTTTGTAAGCAGATTTCATTATCGAAACATATCTGTTATTTCTTTAATCTGTGGTGCTAACTAAACCAATCTAACAATGCTCTTCTCAATGCCATGCTGCCGGGATGGAGTCTCCCTTGAAGGGCCTCTGGAGAAAGGAGACCATAACCTTCATTGACTTATTACTTTTGTAAATATGGTTTTGTTTCTCTTTTATAGTATTCTTCCACTCACGGCCTTCGTGGTCGAGGGTTAAGGCACTCGACTAGCCAGCCAAAAGTCGCGGGTTCAAATCCCGGCGTTCGCAAGCAAATTTATTCCATTAATTTGTGTTATTTCACAATTTATTCGATTAATATAGTGGAAGATACTCTTAGTGTTACCATACAGATTTGAAATTGCTTTAGCAATGTTTGGTGATCTGAATAGCCGGGCACTCCCCACCTTCCTCTTTCCCATCTCCTTCCCCTGGATCTGCTGGAATAAACTCTATCGTTTGTTATGTGTACAGCCTTTATATAAATTTATGCCTCTACCGATTATAAATTTGTAGCATATACATTGAAAATTTTTCTAAGGGACTGAAAAACAAACTTCTTAAGCGGGAAAACCTTTTCAATATCTGGGATAGATTGCGCCATTTTTCAAATTCAGCCTACAAGGGACTGAAAAACCAAACTTCTTAAACGAGTTTCTTCTCTAGCCGAATCCGTCAGAGAGACGGGTATATATGAAATGACTTTCATTGTAAACCTAATAGTACGGGTTACAACAGGTTAAATAACTGTACATTATCAAAACTAACTAATATGCACAAAATTCTCATTACGCCCCCAAATTTCCTCCCATATCAATTATTACTTTAATTATTCCTTTCAGGTGAACTACCGTGCCAATATCTGGGCCCTCCGCTCTGTAGGATGCACCCACATTGTGGCTTCTACGGCCTGCGGTTCTCTCTCGGAAGGGATCAGTCCTGGAAGCTTTGTCATCCTGGACAACTTCATTGATAGGTGGGTCTGACACAACGTTAATATGGCGGTTAACTGCTTGAATGTCAGCTTATCCGTAGCAGATATGCTAGTAGCTAACCACACTTGCCTCGATTTTATGGTATTCAGAACCTTAAAAAATGCTCCGAGCATGCTAAAATATATCTTTTT
The DNA here is from genome assembly GCF_061612785.1 of Hesperophylax consimilis. NCBI lineage: Eukaryota > Metazoa > Arthropoda > Insecta > Trichoptera > Limnephilidae > Hesperophylax > Hesperophylax consimilis. Next base: position 29,110,276 of record NC_142859.1, read on the forward strand.
CGCTTGGCAAGGATAGAATGTGTATTAATATTATTCTAGCATGTCATTTCGTCACTTGCAAACATATTTATTTTATCTGGCAAAATCCGTGTCAAATGTCATAATTTCAATTTTTAAAAGTCAATAGTACTTACCTATTGTATTTATTTATAGGAAAGCCTCATATTATGACTATTTTTTTTGTGAAGACTGCTTATTTAGATGGAGAATAAAAAACATTTTTGTCAATGTAAGTATTTTGGGAAAACTACATAGGATAGATATACAAGATAACTTCGGGAGTTGATTCTACATGATGATAGAAAAAAGTAGTTTTTAGGTTAAAAATTTGAATTGTTCGAATGGGAATTTTTTTTATTTATTTTAATTTTCCCATTAAAACACCCGTATACAATTTTTATAAATATGTAAACATGTTATCTGGTAGACGGTACAATTTACAAAAACATAATTTTGCAATACACAAGTGAGTTATAAAATATAAATAGTGTCAGCCGGCGTCGGCGGGCTGCTCTGCATTTTAGTTTGGCATTCCAAGGGTTAATAGCTAGGTGGGTAGCCGAGTAAGGTAATTCGAGTTTGGCTCCACATTACCAACTTACATTTACATTTCAACTTACATTAGCACAAATAACATTTACCAACATACATAGTAGAATGAATATTGTAAGGTTCTTTGTAACCTGAATGTTTGTTTTTCTTTGTAACCCATTCTGTCTGAGCCGCCACAATTTAGGGCCGCTATGTTCTGGATGCCATAATTTATGCCTCTCGAATTTATTTTTATTTTTACGTAAATAGTAGTATGCATTGCCATCTTACGGTATTTTTAAAAGTTAATTAAGATTTATACTAATTGAATAAATACAAAAACTTATGCCATTTTTACTTCATAAATAAATTCAGGAAAAGTTAATTTCACCCAAAAATTAATTCAGTTGCTGCGGTCTATTTCAGTCAAAATAACTTTGACTACAGAAAGTTATAAGAAAGAAGAAACGCCATTTTCAAAATTAATGCAGGTTTTCGAATATGCATCTAATTATGTTAACACCTAATTTTTGTTCTTATTGAAGACTGCCAGTTTTACGGCACTTTTGTTGTTGAAGACTGGGCCAGTGTCATGACACTTTTGTTCATCACACGAAATAGGATATTTTCACAATTTTATTTTTTATTTTTGACAAAAATTATGATAGTGAAGGTATTTTAAAGTTGATAAATAAATTTTCCATAATGACTTAATATATGCCATATTTGGTTTGCCTCCAAAATGACATGTTCGTTTTTATTTGTAAATTCGGTGGTGCTGATGTCACGCCAGGCTACGTTGGTGACACCCGTCGTACAGAGATTAGCGTTATTATTATTACATATCCTTAGTACGATAATTGGATGTAATCGGAAAAATAAACTTTAAATCTTCCACTCATTTTTAACGGCATTCGTAGTTAGTGAAAATACCCCATTGTTGTTAAAAATATAAGTACCACCTACAAAAGTACGATTTGCAGTTACTCTTGAGGGCTGTTTGACATTTACCAATTAAAAAATGCACCCCATTTACCTAGTTTCTCGGCCCGTCAGCTTTTGATCCAATTGTATGTTGGGTTGTTTGATCAGTGGTAAAAGTTGATGGGCCTAAAATCTATGGCTGATGTAGCTGTGATTCGTTGACAATCTATAATGTGACGGGGGTACAAACAACTAGCCCTAAGCAAATTAGCATCTGTTAAATACTATACATATTTAAATTATAGGACCAACAGTCGCGAGCAGACCTTCTACGATGGCATCGAGACCTCTCCAGTGGGTGTGTGCCACCTGCCGATGGAGCCCTCCTTCTGCCCCCGTACCCGGGGCGCCCTGAAGGCGGCCGCCGGCGCACTGGGGATCCCTGCGCGCGACGGGGGCACCTGCGTCACCATACAGGGGCCCCGCTTCTCCTCCAGGGCTGAGAGCGAGATGTACCGAGCTTGGGGCGGGCATGTGATCAATATGACGACAGTGCCAGAGGTAAATGACAGCAATATGAGTTTTGTGCTCCCAAAACCCGTACATACCACTCCAGTGATAGTAATCTATCACCCCCTTAAGCGTCAGAGGACCATCTTTAGAAAATGTACAACAATATGTAGGTATACTTTGGTCAAGTTCTAAAAGTAGGTAAACAAAACATGACCCATGAAATTGAGAGAAGAAGAAGAATTAGATGGACTGTCGAAATTTAGTCATAAGATACCCCTACACCTCTGTAAGTGAGTATTTAACACAATGTACATTAGCGCAGTTTCCCAGGCTAATTAAATGGAGGAACTTGTTGATGAGGCAAGAATATAATCAAAAATACTAATTTCAGTTGTGTGTCTGTCTGTAACTCTGGTCAGCGAACTCTAGATCACGGATTTGCTTTGAATTTAAGTGTCATTTTCAAAATTGGTTTGTTTGAAGAATATAGACAAGTGATAAAGTACCTACCCGTAATATAATATTTTTAACAGAAAATTATTTTAAAATAGGAACTGATTTGTCGAATTCAGACTGTCTTTGATTTTTTATGGGTATGCGCTAGTATGTACATATTTTTTAATATGAATACCATACAAGAGTCCCAACTGCCACCAACTGTCTCGAGCCAGTGGGACTATGGCATCCATCCAATTTTGGCATGCTGTTAAGCTGAAAGAAGCGGGGAAGAGAAGGAGATGGGAAGAGGAACTTGGTGGCTATTCAGATTTGGTCACAAAACATGCCTAAAATCATTTAGTAACCTTTCAGGGCGCTACTGAGAGTATCGTATAGAAGTTTACTTCCATTGAAGGAGACCAGGTTATCATTTCAAACTCTTGAATTTTTGGTTCGTTAAAAAATTTAATTCAGTGATGTTTTTTATGAAAGCGTTTGGTTACCAGAATATAAACATCATAATTTTTTTTGTAGGTGGTTCTAGCAAAAGAGGCCGGAATCTGCTATGCGGCCATTGCGCTGGCCACCGACTACGACTGCTGGCGTGACCATGACCGCGTCTGCGTTGGCGACGTCCTCGCCATGTTCCGCAAGAATGTGGAGAAGGTGAAGAGTATCCTGGTGGAGGCCGTCGAAGTCATCAGCAAGGAGGACTGGGCCGACACTATTGAAGAGTTGCAGGTAATGTGAAATTCAATTATTCATTCTTTGCTTTTAGACTAATTTATGATTAGATAAATAATTATTAACTGAATTGGGGATTTGTTTTGTGCGACAAGCACAGAATCAGTCTCAAATTTATATTTCTTCTACTAGAACCTCTTGTAATATTACCTTCCACTAACACCTCTTGTAATATTACCTTCTACTAACAACTCTTGCAATACATATTACCTTCTACTAACACCTCTTGCAATATTACCTTCTACTAATACCTCTTGTTATATTACCTTCTACAGGTGGGGCAAAAGTAATCACCCGATTTTTAGTGATAAATTTTGGTACTGCTTGTGAAATTTGTTTATTTAATCCATAATCGATTCACGTCTTGTCGGTTTGTATTCTGTGTTTGTTTACTTCACAAATGTCAAAACCGAATTGACATTTGGCGCCATTTGCAAAAGTTATAGTGTTTTCCAATAGGGTGATTACTTTTGCCCCACCTTGTACTAACACCTTTTGTAATATTACCTTCTACTAACACCTCTTGTAATGTTACCTTCTACTAAAACCTCTTGTAATATTTATTACCTTCCACATTGTTCTTATATTAACTTTACATATTTCTTCATAATCTTTCAGTTTTTACAAATCATAGTGCATTCACAGTAACCCAATAGCAACACATATTATACACGGTGTCGGGAAACTCATAGTACAATCGGAAAACTGGTGAATATACATCACATAAATTATATTTTTTACATTAACTTCACACTTAGTACCAAGAAAAATAATTTCTCTCGGGGCCTATGTCATCTTTGTGGATGCTGTCTGGAGGGTCTTTTTGAAGAGAGGAAGGAGGGAGGACACACAGAGGCCGGCAAATCTCTCCACAGCCGAACTTTTGAATTCAAGAACTAGTCATAAAAACAACCTGTTCTCAAGTGAAAAAATGCAAGCCGTGTACAAATGTTGGCTGTGCATTTAGCGTGTTTCCCGACTATGCACTGGTAATTGTGATACTGGTAGAACAGGAATAGAGAGCAAAAAGTTTAAAAACTTAAAAAGCTTATACCCCTAGGAACTGATTTTTTTCAAATTTGACCTAAAAATACTAACTTTCAACATTCAAACAAAATTTACTCCGAACGTAATGAAGATTCACCAGCTTCCCGTTTGTACTACGAGTTTCCAGACACCATATATCGGCGCATTCTCAAAACTATTCTGGACATAGGGTAAAAATTTTGTATATCATCGAAACTAAAAAATTGTAAAATTGTATTAGTTATAAAAAGAAAATAATTCCAATAGGTTGTTTACGAGAAGACACTGAAAGGGAAAGAATATTTTATAAAATTTTTGATGTGAAAATGCTGTAATTTTTTTTTTAAATTGTGTTATATTTAAGCTTCTGTAACTAAAAAAATTAAATTTAAAATATGCATATTTGTTTCAGAAAACCGTAAAGGACAGCGTGATGTTGCCCCATAATTAAAAATCTATATGGTCCGGCCGACGACAGCTCCATTGAAACCTCTCTCTCTCTGTTGGGTATATATATATATATGTGATTCAATCTCGAATAATTAATTTAAGGTTATAAATCACCTATTGCTCTGAAGATTAATTCTTACCATGGTAGCTACTAACTTAAGTATGGGGCGGAGAATCTGTTTTCTGCAACAACAAATACTCTCAACGAAAATTGTGCAGTTTTTATTGGGAATATCTAGGTACGTAAATAATTATTTTAAGATTGCAACGACATTTCCACCACGAGCTATGGAGATTTGAGTTTTCCATTTAAGTGTCGAAACTCTGGCGAAGTATATTAATATAATATATTATATAACGTAAATGAATTTCATAGCATAAAAAATTTTTAGCACACAAAATATTTCTGTATCGTTAACAAAATTATTCAAAGATTTATTTAAGTTATATATGTATTTTGAAAACAATTTTAGGAGGAAAATTATCAAAATGACATAGTAATTGTTCATCTTTTTTAATCTCTACACTATTATATTTTATATAAATCTGGGGCTTAATGCTAGAATTGCCTTTGTTAAATTTGTAAATCTTTCTGGAATGAAAATCGTTCATTGATTTCTCGGTGTAAAGAACGCTGAGATCATAACATTAGATAGGTCACTATTTCATCAAATCAGAGCACCTGATATACGTATGTATTTATAGCATTCAAATAAGAATATAATTTTCTACCTTAATTACCTCAATTAAATGATGAAAAACTGTTGTAGGCACTTATAGCATTAATCCCCACAAATGTTAGGGTCAGTGGTTGAGTGGGCATAGCGCTTGGGTCTCACCCGAGCGTCGCGTGTTCGATTCCTCGGCTGGCTAAGTCCTCCATCACAACACAAGCAACATTTTCGGCTTTCTGTGGTGGTAGTAGGAGATTTTCAAACATTGTTGGGTTATTCGTAACCTGGGAATGTTTGTCTTTCTTTTTAAAAAAAAAAAAAATGTTTTTTTATATTTTATTATATATTTAACATTCCAAATATTTGAACCAAAGAGTGCTTTTTGGTATGTATATTTATTTATTTAATAAATCTGTTTACAAAATAAAAATAGTTTTTATCAAAGTTACATATTGACTTCCCATTGGGGTATGTTAGGAAGCTGAAGGGAAGAATATAGGAAAGGGGAAGGTGGGGAAGTACCTGTCTATTCAGATCTGGTCACCAAACCTTTACTATCCTTGGTTCATTTTCCATCAGACACCCAATAAATTTTTTAAATAAAACAATGTACAAATTTATTTTGAGGTTATCATTATTTATATAAATATAAATTTGATGTAAGAAATAACCTTATAATTTAGATTTCAAAATAAATGCAAAGATGTTTGCAAAACTCTTTCTCAAACATCACATACAAATTTATTTCAGAAGAAAAAAATATAAATAAATACTTTTGGCTTACAACTTACTCATCCAGCTAAGTCTGTTATAAAGGTATTACAAAACAAACATAAATAAAACCATTAGCTTTGGTTTAAACAAAAAATTTCTCATTTCTTACAAAATATTCGAAGCACAGACTTAGAATCCATTATTTTGTTAAAAATTAACAACATGCACAGAGAAAATGTAGGCATGTTTTACAGGTATTACAAAGGAACCTGCTCAGAGCAACTAGCAGCTTTGCATACCAGTGTAACGGGAACGCTTACAAATCATTTTCGTCTAAATTAGCTTGTATGTGAAACGAGTTTCCGAAATTCGTGTTTCGTCCATAATTTAATCCCTTCCTCACAGTGTCTGCCAGATGTCTATACACGATGTCCGTAAACTAGTGGTAGTGAGAAACTGCTGAATCTACATCAAATATAGAACCCAAAAATACTAATCATTTTTCAAATTTACTTTAATTCCAATTTTGGACTGTATTTACTTGTAAAAAAAAGATCACTAAAAAAAATGGAATATTTCTGAATGCATCCGAAAACTAAAAACTGATTGGAAAGGTGATAAAATACACTTTCTAATTATATTATTATAAATAAAAATATAAGTTTGATATATTAAATTATTAGCGAGCATAAAAAAATAATTAAAATTCACCTTACGTTTTTTGTAACTAAAATTAGTGACAATGAAAAAGTATATAAAAACACACAAAAAGTATATTAAACAAATGTATTACAAAATTTACAGTAATCTCACTTTTTGTCCCTTCATATACAGGGTGTATCGGCACTAACCCGACAAACTTTAACCAGCTATTCCTTAGCACATTTGGAGTAAAAAATGTTATGGGCACTTTGCTGTCCGGTAGCATTTTTTTTCAATTAAAAACAAAAAAATTAAAAATTTCCACACTCCATCACAGTCATTGGCATTGCTTTTCGTGTTCAACAGCTGTTATAAGCAAGTATGTCGAAAAGCGTTTTCGCTCTTTCGCACACACTAAATAATAATAGTTAAAAATGAGACGAATGGTGCCGTGCCATTTCATTGCGATTGTAAAAGCGCGCCAATATAGGTACACACGTACATTATTCAACAAAATTCGAATAAAATATTGCCAGATGGGTTTACAAACTTTGACAAAGGATAAAACAGTGGTGACATGTGGTGAAAATAAGAATAATAAATTTTTTATTAAAAAAAAATGTTACCGGACAGCAAAGTGGACATAAGATTTTTTACTCCAAATATGCTAAGGAATAGCTGGTTAAAGTTTGTCGGGTACGTGCCGATACACCCTGTATATATATATTTTTTAAAAAGGGCGGAGACAATTTACACGTAATTCCAGTGAGCACTTAGGCCATAGGCCCATTGTGCTGCCTCCCATTTTACCTCAATCCTTTAACAACAACCCAGTCCCTTTAATAAAGTTCACCAGGGTTGTCATTGGGTATGTGGCTATGTCTTCTGGTTCTACTGTATGTCTCCCCAGGTATCTGAGCCTAGTTCCCACCAGGGCAGGACATTGGCACCATAGGTGAATTGGAGTCTCTTCATCCTCTTCACTTTTCCTGCCTTCATATAAAAATAATTTTAAAAAATTCACAAAGTTTCATAATTTTTTTTCATATTGCTTTCGGAACCTTTGCACATATTGCAAATAAAGAAGCACATTCATTCAGATTGCACTTTTATATTCGAATATAAAGCATGGTGTTTTCTCTTTTTAACACTGTTCAGATCATATTTCTCACCATGACAGTAAGGGAGATACAACGATTTCTATGAGACCATGTGAGCTGTTCTCTAAGCTAACAAATTAGCCTGAAGGGTTAAATCACAAAATGAACTCCACCAGTTTCCGAACACCATGTATAGTTCATCTGAATATATAACAGGATATCCGGGGATCTCTTGTGAAGCATCTATAGTTCTTCTGAATATACAACAGGATAGCTGGGGGATCTCTTGTGAAGCAACTATAGTGCTTCTGAATATACAACAGAATAGCCGGGGGATCTCTTGTGAGGCATCTATAGTTTTTCTGAATATACAACAGGATAGCCGGGGGATCTCTTGTGAAGCATCCATAGTTCTTCTGAATATACTACAGGATATCCGGGAGATCTCTTGTGAAGCATCCATAGTTCTTCTGAATATACAACAGGATAGCCGGGGGATCTCTTGTGAAGCATCCATAGTTCTTCTGAATATACTACAGGATATCCGGGAGATCTCTTGTGAAGCATCCATAGTTCTTCTGAATATACAACAGGATAGCCGGGGGATCTATTGTGAAGCATCCATAGTTCTTCTGAATATGCTACAGGATATCCGGGAGATCTCTTGTGAAGCATCCATAGTTCTTCTGAATATACTACAGGATATCCGGGAGATCTCTTGTGAAGCATCCATAGTTCTTCTGAATATACAACAGGATAGCCGGGAGATCTCTTGTGAAGCATCCATAGTTCTTCTGAATATACAACAGGATAGCCGGGGGATCTATTGTGAAGCATCTATAGTTCTTCTGAATATACAACAGGATATCCGGGAGATCTCTTGTGAAGCATCATTTTGTTTTTTTATGATGTCTAGCTCCTCCAGTTTTATCTGTGGTTTTGATTGTGATGCATTTCTTGTCCATGAAGTGAAAAAGATCCTGGAAAAAGTTTCAAATTATCAAGTGTTTTGCTTTGCTCACAATAAAATACAAAACACCTCTATACAGATATTATTGGAATGGTTTCGCTTTGCAAGATATTATGTAACAAGTATGAAAGATGGCTGACCATCAAATAGGCTTTTATAATAACCACTCAACCGATAACGTATAAAAAAAACGCCTTGAGAGATAAAGATTTCCGGGCGTTGGGTTTCTCATTTCGAAAATCATAACAATGGTTATGTTAAAACCCAATGAATCCACAGTTTATCATATGTTTTTTTTTAAATTTATAAGTTTTTGAATTCTATGTGATAGTTACCATAATTGCCCTACTTTGTAATTATTTGGGGTGATATTGAATATTACTATTTCTGTATGTTGTCTACGGTCTACTTGATATTATGTCTATAGTCAGACATTAAATAATGCTATTTTTAACATGTAAACAGATGTTCAATTTTTAGAAAACAATAAAAAGGCATCTACACGGTACAAAAAATTATCTAGAATATTGCATGAGAGGAACATTAGTGATGTCTTTTAGTATTCGGTATCAGCTGATTGGGGGAAGTTAAAAATAAATAAATTTTTATTAATAACAATCACCTCTACAGCTATTCAAATTTGGGTAGCTGTCGCTCAAAGGAATTACCGGTGCTATCCAAATTTGGGTAACTATCGCTCATGGGCATTAGCGGTGCTATCCAAATTTGGATAACTATCGCTCATGGGCATTAGCGGTGCTATCCAAATTTGGGTAGCTATCGCTCAAAGGCATTACTGGTGCTATCCAAATTTGGGTATCTATCGCTCATGGCCTTTAGCGGTGCTATCCAAATATGGGTAGCTATCGCTTATGGGCATTAGCAGTGCTATCCAATTTTGGGTAGCTATCGCTCATGGGCATTAGCGGTGCTATCCAAATTTGGGTAGCTATCGCTCAAAGGCATTACCGGTGCTATCCAAATTTGGGTATCTATCGCTCATGGCCATTAGCAGTGCTATCCAAATTTGGGTAGCTATCGCCCATGGGCATTAGCAGTGCTATCCGATTTTGGGTAGCTATCGGTCAAGGGCATTAGCGGTGCTATCCAAATTTAGGTAGCTATCGGTCAAGGACATTAGCGGTGCTATCCAAATTTGGGTAGCTATCGCTCAAGGGCATTAGCGGTGCTATCCAAATTTGAGTAGCTATCGCTCAAAGGCAATACTGGTGCTAGCCAAATTTGGGTAGCTACTGCTCAAGGGCATGAGCGGTGCTATCCAAATTTGGGTATCATTCACTCAATGGCATTAGCGGTGCTAACCAAATTTGGGTAGCTATTTCTCAGTGGATAAACCTGCAGGACGAAGGAGTGTTAAGAGGACTAAGGTGACTGGATGGTGTGAAGGATACCACTGCATCCTTGGGCGTAAGAAACTGGAAGGGAAGGGGGCAGGATCAGGAAAGGAATATAGAAAATTGGATATAGATTGAACAGTATACCTTTGCATTATACTTATATCCATCGGCAACCAGTCCCTTATGAATATCGTCAATGTTAACAGGATCATATCTCAAAATTGCATCTCGCAGTTTGCTTCGGACTGACAGATAGTTGTGGAATGCTATGTGAAGTGGGACCCTACAGCCTTGCACCTAGAATACAAACTTATAAATACACTTTACGTTTTTTTGTTATTTGTTTTTGGGGAGTTATGCCGTGTTGCGCTAACTCCGTCTTTAGCCAACGTTTCAAATAACACATCTGCCCTGATGATGGACACTGCAATGCTGTCCGAAACGTTGGCTAAAGAAGGAGTTAGCGCAACACGGCATAACACCCCAAAAACAAAAATACTTTTGGCCGTGAAAATCTTAAATCATACACTTTACGTTTTTCATACATAATACGGTGATCGAGATAAGCAGTCCTAAAATTGAACAATAATAATGTTAATATTGAAAATAAATTTCTAACCTACTTTTACCGCTAATCTTCTAATAAATGTGATATCAATAGTAATGGAGGATAAAATAGCGATTATAAAATCATGCAATGCGCAGTGCTTTTAATATAATATCCTCTTTGTGCAGTTTTAACTTTTTCTAGCAATCTTCTAATTAAAGTGTGATTATCTGAAGCGACCCGCCAGGTAAGTATGTTTCTGTCTGTAAATAATTAGATAGAGCCCAGGAAGTCATATTTGTACAGCGCTCGTGAGGTGATTTTTCACACAAAAGACATTTTGTAAAAATTATCGAATTACACAATATATTTTTATTTTAGATAATTGTATTCAAGAATCTGAAAGTATGCTGTTTTCCTTGGGGCCTCCTATGTGGGGTTAATGTAAAAAAAATAATAGAGGACTGAATGTCACTAATACTAAAAACTTGTCAGTGAAAGCGAGACTAGCAGTCCAAAGTGGTGTGCTGGACCAGGTTACCTAAGGAATGAGGTGAAATCGGAGATAGTACTATGTGCACATGGCTTGATTGCTCACGGGAACTATTGTAAACTGTCTCCGCTTTATAAAAAAAAAAAGTTAACCAAAATAAAATTACAATTATTTACCTTCGCCTTTTCCTTACTTTGAAAGACCCAGTCTTCGGGTTCGCAATGGATCTGCCTTATATCAATTTGACTGCAGTCTGGTGTATAAATATCCGTATCACTTGTACTATTAGGAAAATCCTTTACACATTTTTTTGGTGATACCAAACCTGGTTCTAAATTGTCCAAACCAATATCTTCTACTTCTGCAAGTTGATTTTCATCAACAATATTATTTTTGCTTTTGCTTACAATTGATGAAGATGTTGCTTTTGGAGTGTTAGCACAAATTGTGCTGTTGTATTGTATCTTTCTTCTTTTTAATTTCAAATCTGTTTCATTAGTTGTTGTGTTTATTATTGGATGGGTTTGACTGTAAATGTGTTCTAGTAACTGAACGGCTGAAATAATCAAAGGTTTAATAATTATATATTGCATATTGCAGAACTTTCAATACATTACTGATTTCACCAAAGTGATAATAATATATACAATAATACAGATCTAAGCTAACTATCTAACCATCACGCTAATTTATGCAGGGATAGGCAGAATGCCACACTATTCTATCTTGATCCTGACACACGTCCCTTCCTCTATTCGCAATCATATATTATACTACTAGCTGAAGCATCCAGCGTTCCCCGGCTTTATTCTGCTTTAAGGGGTGGGAAAAGGGGATGGGGTGGTTTCTCGAAATCTCACATAGACATATCTCTTGTTTCAAAGGTTACGTGTGCAAAACGTCATCAATCTCAGAATAAAACAGTTGATTTGTTTTGTAAACAAACCCACAGACAAAACCACGGGACCAAAGGGGTGACACATCTCGCTACCAGTATCAGGTCTTGAGCCTACAACTAGCTTGGGATCTCTTTTGGTTCAAGGCCGCGCACCGGCTTTTATAGGCTGCTAATGGTACACCCTTTGGTAGGTGGCGGGAGTGCAAGCCACTAATTGGTGAATTGTGAGCTGCAAATCGAAGACCTACGATGACCTCCGTTTGTAGAAAGAGATGCCGCCTTAGGTGGGGGCAAGAAACTATTCGAGCTTGTGCAGTTTCATCTCATTACATGCATACATATATAGATTCTATTATTCCAATTCAAGCATTTGATTCACTTGACCAGGCTGTCTTCCTGGGGTATCCCTGACATCTTCCATTCTCTTGTGCTTCATATATGCTCCTGAAACTCCATTCATTCTTCATGTCCATACCACTTAAGTATCCCTCATTTTGCAGTTAAGATGAAAATATCATAATATGAATATGTACCTCTTTTCCTTTTCAATGGTTTCAAACCAAACTTGGATAGTTCTTTGTGGATTTTCGGAGTGTCCATCGCAGAATAGTTTTGTGCGGGAGTTACATTATCAGTCTTAATAACATATTTATTATAATCTGGTGTATCTTTTCTACTTGGAGATTTCACCAATGGCGAATCATTTACAAGTTCTTTGTTTCTTCTTAGTAATTCATCAATTTCTGTGTCTTGAATAGTCAATCTATTATGTGTATCTTTATCCTTCTTTAAAAACACATTTGGCAAACTTTCTGATTGAAAAGAATCATTGTCTTTTGTTAGACTTGTTTCTTTATTGGGATTTATTGTTTTTCTTTTACTAGTATCACTAATTTGTCCACAATTTGTATTGTTTGCCAAGCTTGAATTGCATGACGGTATTTGATCAAATATCGAGGATCCATACAAATTGAACTGGTTGGAAAATCTGTATGGAACATTGAGTTCATTGCAATCTTCATCGTTTTTACATTTACTGATGTCTGAAGATTCATTTAAATGAAAACTTGAAGACTTGGCGGAAAGGCGACATTTTGTTGGTTTAATTGAATGAAGACTTGTAGATTTGGTAGAAAGTCGATTTGTTTTCGATTTATTTAAATGTGGACTCGATTTGTTTACTTTATCGGAAATGCAGCTTGATTCATCTTCGGAGCTAGATATACTGTTGCAATTAGTTTTATTCTTGATTCTACTCCTTAAATGATGAAATGATTTTGGTCTATAGGGTGTACTAATGGAATAGTTAAATTCTTCATCAGAAAGGATGAAAATATCGTTTCCTGCAGAAATCTCACCTGTCGAATCTTTTGCAATTTTATCACAATTTTCATCCATTTTAAATAATTCAGAATCCATACAATTTAAATTAGGACTCTTTAATGGCAGGCTTGATTCTTTTATAGATTTCTTCTTGTTACCTTCACACTGATTGATTACAATGTCCCGGCTATGTGAATTAGTTGACTCATTTGATGTTTGTGTCAAATCAATGTTTTCTTTTTCCACAGTAACATGTTCATGACCATCAAGAGAAAAACTGAAAGATTTTTCACCATCTAAAACTGCTGAGTCTTCAAAAATATTGGTTGCATCTTTTTCTTTGGATAAATTTCTACTTCTCTCAGGGCTACTGAACGATATCTCATTCAAATTCCTTCTTACACTTTTTTCTATTTCTTTGCTACTACCTGAAATATTTAGTGGTTCATAATATGACTCAAAATGAATTATGCCATTTTGGCTTTCATTTTTGTAACTCTCCGAACTACTGGATGATATATCGTTAATGTTCCTTCTGACAATAATTTTAGATGAAGCTCCAGGCAAAGATGCATTAAATGGTTCAATATTTCCAGGGGATGGTTTTTGGATCATTTCAACAATTTCCTCAATTTCTTTGTGTGGAGACTTTGAAATATCCAATATTTCAATATCTTCATGATCAGATTCAAAATGAAGTACACCAACATTGCTTTCATTTTTGGAGTAGTTTTTACTAGAATCTGAACTCGTAGATGTATTGCTAACATTTTGTGTAGTAAAACTTTTCTGCAATTCTTTTGGAGAAGATCTGCCAATGGAAATATCCAATGGTTCAACATTATCTTCGTGATATGATTCAAAATGGACTATGCCATTTTGACTTTCGTACATCTGGCTGCAATTTCTATTTCTTGAAATATTAGCAGGATTATAATCATTCTGAGTGAGATCTATTGAGTCTTCAACAAAAGGATCTTCGGTAGATTCATCAATGGTAATATTTGGTTGAGTTTTCTTAAAGTCTTTTAATATCTCGTCAAATCTCATACTGTCCTCTATAGAGTTGAAAGAAATTCTTTTATGCTTGTTGACTACTAAAATTTTATCAATCAATGAAGATACATTGTTTTCCTCTGGGCAGAATTGTGATACTTCAATTACTTTTTCAGATTTCTGATTGTCAATTTGCACATCACTTAAATCTACAAAATCATGCAATGTATCACATTGTTTAGTATCGCTTTGATTTTGAGAACCAATATTATCATTTTCACTATCAGAACTTGTTAAATCTAAATCCATAGTTTCATTAATCAAACAAACAACTTGATCTTTCTTAGAATTGTTTATGCTCAAAGTAACATTGGGTTTATCACGCTGGAATTCTTTAGAATGCCGGTTTCTTTTAATTGAATCATCAGGAGGATAAATAATTTGTGTTAGATCGATAGATGCTTCAATAACTCGATTATCCTTTTCTACAAAATCAGTATCGCTGGATTGAGAAATAGCATTTTCAGATTCAGAAAGAACTATTTCACTATTTTGGGATCGTGTGAGAGAAACCTTAGGCAATTCTTCACCCGAAGAATTAACTATTTCAATATGAATTTGTTTGGAACTTTCACTCTTTGTGGGTAGCCTTATATCACAAAAATCTTCATAATTATCATCATCGAATATATCTGGGGAACAGCTCCGACTTCCATCACAAATTTCTACAACATCATCTTTCACAAACCTTGAATTGTCAACCTGTGCAGATTGTGTTTTAATGTGATTCTGATTCAAGCATGTATTTTTTGGACTAACATCAGATGCCTTCGTTGGAGTGTCATTTAAAAAAAATGCTACTTTTGAACTTGAATTTAAATGCGACTTCTTGGGACTTTTCGAATCTAAAAGCGATATTTTCTCGCATATGTACGAAAAGGTGGAACTAAGGAGTAAGTCTAAATGTTGGGGAAATAAGATATTTTCTCTGAAGTCAAGAGTTTCAGTATTTTTTCTTTCAGGGCTTGGATCACGCCCAGGAATAGTTTTCCAATCCTTTAGAAGACTACCAACTTTTGTATCAGATGGGGTGATTAAATTCTTCACATAAAACACATCAAATTCTTCCATATCCTTGTAATCGAGCTTAGCTTTTGTAAAGATCGCTGAAGTTTTGCACCAAATATCTTTCAAAACATTGCTATGTAGATCATCAGTTATCTTTGTAAAACTGTCTAAATCATCTGGGTCTTTTATTTGACATTCAAATAAAATTTGCGTGACTTTAGTAGAAGTTATTTGTTTCTTTTCTTCTAAAGATCGCGTCATCAAGACCGAGTTTGCTATTGCTTTATTGAAGCGTTTTCTTTTTGTGGTAGCTTTTGGCATCAACGATATTGGTCCGATGGGTACTTTGAATCCATACTGATCTAAAGTTTTTCTGATTCTTTTAACCATGTCTTCTTCCGATTTAAACTCCTGACTTGTGGAAGGGTCCAAAGCATCTTCTTTGTTAGGATTCCCACCATCTTGGTAATCAGAAAGAGAACGAGACAAAGCTATGGCAAGCTGCAAATGTTCAGGATTGATGTCTATGCCGCCGATAGTGCAAACCTCTTCAAACTCCTTGGTATATTTTAATAAATTCTGTTGCTTCTTCATACATTTTTTCTTAGGAGCTACAGTTGAGTTTTTCTTTACCGCTTTTTTAGTTTGAACAAGTTTATTTTCGTTGCGGTCATTTTTCGAGTCCTTTGCGAGTAATGCTACCATCCTTTTTGGTCTCTCTGGTTTGAAATCTGATATGCTTTCGTCTAAATTGTCTGAGGCGTTACTTGCAAAATATTTGCTGGATGTTTCGGCTTTAATGACAACCTCGTGTTTTATTTTTCTCTCGGTGGTGTCTTCATCGTCTCGATTAGTGAAGAATTTAGACAATTTGGCCTGGCCAATAATAGAACTCGTCACATCCCTCTGTCTTTCAGTCTTCATACTGAGAAATAAAACAAAATGTCAAATTACGATTTTTATTCAACAAAACATTTAAGTTCTAACTTTCTACCACTGCACATTATTCCATTACTACTTTTAAAACAATTATAATAAAATTATTATAATACTTTAGAAAAGTCTCTCTCTATTCCATACAAACTTTGTTTTCTGTGCTGAGACAAAATTACATTTAATCATTTGGAGGCATCCGATTGTAATAGTACTATGCGACTGTTCACACAATTTTTCCCCCTTTAAATGCATAAATGGATCATAGTCCAAGTTATGTAAAAAACATAACCGCGTATGCGTAAATTGAACTAATTCCCCCAAGATAAAAATGTCCTTACAACATGTAACGGTGCTCCCTTGTAATCCTTGTCGAGGTAAATATTTACTTAACGTTGCACTTTTAATAGGCATACATTGTGGAAAATACACTTCATTTCTACTTAATTACTACAGAAAACAACAATTTACATCGGGAGAGAAGGTAAAAGATCCAATAAAGTTCCATTTCAAACCAAAGTTTAAAATTTCCCTTATAAAATGATCTTGTGCTGTCATTTTGGATTTTTTTTGTTTAGAGTAACGTTTGTGAAAGTTACACTTCAATCTAAATAAGCACAAATTATTTTAATAACCCAAACTTAGATTTATGTTAATAATTGTTTCTTGTAGAATTATGTTGAGATGAAGTGTAATTTCCATAATCTGTGCCTAAGTGCAGCGGTTAGGTAAATAATTACAGTTGTTGCGTAAGCAAAGAGAAAATGTTGTCGGATTCCACTGCCTGTAAAAGCTCTTTTAAACAACATTTGAAATTATACTTATTTCCTAACCTTCAAACTTGAATTACAGAAAAATGGAATTTAAAGGCATATATTAACATCTCCCACCACATAAATAGTTATTTCTTGTTGTAATTAAGTTGAAATCAAGTGCTATTTATAATTTTTTTGTGTTTTAAGCGTGCAGCGGAAATCAACAAGTTTACCCAATTTTTGGGATCGCTGGCGATGATTAATACAATATTAAAAAAAAAAAACCTTTTGATTTACCTTAATTACTATAAAAGACCACTATCTGCGTTCAGGAAATTTTAATGTTCTAATTTTCAATTAAGTAAAATGAAAATTTTCTTTCGTTGTATGGGATGTCAGCCATTTGCAATAATTTAACTAAGGGTGGTCAGGGATCACGAATACTTTACCCAATTTTTTGGTGTAATGCAAGTTTGCTTTTGTATAGATAACTTTGTATTATAACACTTAAGATAGAGAAGAAAAATAATTTGCATGGAATTACTGTTAATTGAGAGATAATAATAAATTAACATACAGCTCTCTTGAATTACTTAAAATTACATAATGAAACCCACCACGGATCACTCTTTGTCTTCAACTTCAGTTTGGACATGTTTATGTTAGTTTGGAGCCTAGGAATCGGCTCTATCGGTTTTCTTGAGGCTTTCGTCGAGTTCTCTTATAAAAGCGGATGTTCTCCTGGGACCTGCACTCGACATAAGGGCTAATGTTTTTTCTGTCCTCAATTCAACATCCTCGTCTCCAAGCTCCTGTATGTATTCACGTGCTCTTCTGTAAGTTGAACCGAAGCTGAAAATTCACAACAAGATAAATTAATAATGAATATTATGTAAATTGGAAACAAATATTATTGCTCATATTAGGTTATAATTCTACGGGAAATACCTCATGTACAGACCGAAACAAATGCCTACACCAATAACACTAAGGCTAACTTTGTTCCGGAATTTATAAAGTGGTGTGTTTTTTGTTATTCTTGGCTTTCTACCGCTGGTATCTATTCCTATAGCCATGCTGAACGGTAAATCAAAAGATGAAGAAGCGGATCGCCATCTTTCAAACCTCAGCACAGCTGTCAAATATAATAGACAATATAGACCATAAATTAAATATACCATATAGACGTTCGATAGACAAGAGCATAGACAAGAGACATTCGTCAGTGTCGGGAAACGAGGAGCTACAAGTAAATACAAGTTTACAAGACAAAAGAGGATTACCATAGCTAATATCAACTCGTATTATTTCTCTTTCAGCTTCCACCGTGAGTATTTTATTTAAGAGCGTATAACTCCGGTCTGACCTTGAAACCCTGATAATAACAATAATAATATTTGGATGATTTATATGGCCCCGTTTTTGTGCAAAATCACCTCAAAGGCGATGCACCAATAAATCACTATCTAGATCGATATCTTCGGGCTTTTTGTAGGGGGAAAGTTTGTCATAACACAGACGATCACAGATACAACGGTTGTATGGTCCAGACAGGTCGTAACGATAGAGAAATCTCAAGGCCATTTTAAAAAATGCGACCATTAACAATATAACTGCACTCAGCAAACATCGTTCATTCATTAGCCCCAAAAAATTATACAGTTTCAACTGGGAATCTAACCTCGGATGCTTGTCTTACTGCGAAAACTTAATAAGGTTTAATTTGACCCTGCACAAAAATACAAGAATATGAACACAAAATACATTTTAAAGAAGGAGTTGAAAGATAATTCGGTAAAGGTTACGAATTCCGCTTCACGGTAAATATGGAATGTTTACATTGAATTAATACTTGAATTTAGTCATATTATTACTAAAAGTTACTATAAATGTTGGGAAACCTTTAATAACGCCTGCTCGCGTCCCCTTTAGAGTTATATCCCAGTTTTCAAGTAGTTTGTGGGCTACGCTAGGTTTGTATAGACTGGTTTGTGATTTAATTCTAAAACGATATTATGAATATAATCCAACTCTTGATATGAACATAGTCGCCGTCGGCATACTAATTGAAATATCGTGTAAGTGATTTAATAAAAGAAATTAAAATTAAAAGTGTTTATTTTTCCGTCTCCCCCGACATAATAAATCATGTTTTGAATTAATAAAGCTAAATCCATTTATTTGAAAGTGAAATGTTGCGTATTAAGAGTGAAGCGGAATAAGAGAAAAATAATGATAATTCTTTTGCGCCGAATTTCCAAGGCTGATAATACCTAAACTAACACACCACCCTTAAGATTATCTTTCATAAAAGCCGCGCTACGCAAACATACAAATCATCCAAATACAATTGATTACAGTGATCACCTATCTACTACTTAGGGCCTAGGCTTCTACTAACAAGTAGAAGCTTAATAGAAGTTTAATTATCTTTAAAAAAACAATTTTCTAATTTGTGTACCTATGTTAATATTATGTTTGTATTTATTTCAAAAGTTTTTGATTATTGTTTAAAAAATCATTAGAACTAAATGTAAAGACTCCTCCCATAAACACGAGCTCCTGGAGCTCAACTTATGGAGAAATAGAATAATAATGAACAAATTATTTATAAGTCTGCATATTGTTATCATTTATAATGTTAAATAATAAATAAAAAAAAATAAAAAAAAGGTACTGTTTTGACAAGTAGAGCTAAAATTTTACTTGTGCCACGCACCATTTGGCTCGGCCGATCCTGATTAGACGAACAACAATAGTGCTGACGACAAAGCTGTGGAAATTATTGCAAACCGAAGTTTGACAAAAACGAAAGTTCGACAGTGAATCCATCGATGAACAAACGATGAATAGTGGCAAAATATATATGTCCCCTTTTTCTTAAAATATCTATATAGATCTAGAGAGTGGTTTATTTACGCCGTCAGTATTCCGAGGACAGCGATAGCAAGCGAGAGTAACGGCACGTAGCGATGAGAATCTCGGCGGGTTGGAATGGCTCGGGTATGTGGATTATTATATCGTGCACTGATGTACATTTCTTTCTTTTTGAATAATAAAACAGACTCTTGTATCTAATGAAGCTTATATTTTACTAGAAAAAAAACCTTTTCACCACACTTATATCTTTACACACAAATATAAATTGAAATAAACTCATACGTTTATTAAAATAGTAGAATATTTGCACACATCAAAATATAAGTGTTACAATGTAGCAAAATACAAAAATATTTTTTCAACCATGTTACATTATCAGTAAATCACAGTTGTTAACAGTTACTAACTGGCGAAACAAAATAAAAATAAAATATATGCCAACATTTAACAGTACGTTTCTGGAAACCTGCAGGATGGCGTAAAATAATGGAATATAATGATTTTTGGTGTAATATATAATTTTAGAGTTTTTAAACTAACAAAAAATATTTGATTAAAAAACTAACACATTTGATAGTATTTCTTAACCAGAGATGTGCTTTATTTCAAATAAATCCATTTCAAATGGAAATGCAAAATGCAAAATGGGTATTTTCCATTTTGCATTTTAAATGCTTTTCTAAAAACCATTTTGAATTTTGCATTTTAAATGCTTTTCTCAATGCATTTTCCATTTTAAATGCTTTTTTGCAACATTCTTCCTACTATCTCCACTCATCTTTTTTTCATAAGCCCCAAATATCAGTCGGTCCTCAACCTCGCTATGAGAGATAATTTACATTTGTCAAGTTGCTCCCTGGTAGGAGCCCTGGTAATTGAGTGATACCATTACAAAAAATACTGATTCAAATACTGAACATGGGGCCATGACGCTGTAATATTAAATGTTAGATAGCAGTTTAAAAGTTTTTACGTTGGCAACATTAGTCCCGCGCAAATTTTTTGTGGTTTCATAATCTGTAGTCGTGGTGTTTTTGGATTTACCATAATGTAATATTTTTGTTCTACATTGATGTCCATTATGACAAAATTGTTTTAAAATTTTATAATTATTTTAATTGTTTGACCTGAAAAACCATTTTGCATTTTCAATGCATTTTGAAAATAGGTATTTTGCATTTTAGATTTGAAATGCTTTTCTAAAACCCATTTTGCATTTTGCATTTTCAAATGGAAAAGTTTTGACCCATTTCCATTTTGCATTTCAAATGGTTTTGGGTACCCATTTTGCAAATCTCTGTTCTTAACCCTTGATTTAAAAAAGCGACAATGTTTTAATTAATTAATTTACGGGACCAAATTATCAACCTTTTAGCATTTTCCATAGGGGAACCGTCCGATGCTCTGCAGGTATTGCTTGATGTATCGGAACACTATGACCATCGGCCTCTCCTCCCACTCCAGGAGCGATTTCTTCGGAGAAGTAACCTGAAAATAAATTAACAATGTCGATAATTTAGAGCAAAAATATTGTGTCTCCAATTTTGGTTGAAAATGAGGGTTTGAAATATACTATAAATAGACTATATTTTATTGGGTTCAAATATTGCATCTCAAAAACCTTACACTCTCACAAATATAAACATACCAAAATATATTGTTAATCCTCAGGGCAATGTTTTATAAGCACAGATATTGAATCTCCATAATATAGTATAGGTATCTGAGATACGCTTAAGTCTCTAAAATCTAATTTTCAAAGGTTTGCAAACATTCAATTTCAGTTTTCTCCATGGAGATACAATATTTTAACTCTAAGCCATCGATGTAAGATATATTTTATTTAAGAAATGTTATTATCTGCAATTCATTTCAATCTATAAGAATTCCAATTCAATTCCAATGGAAACGAAGAGAAAAGACGGTTGAATTTTTTTCACAAATCAAATTTGAAAGCATTGATTCCATTGGTTGAGAGTGTCAGGTTTACCAAAATAGTGCACTAGACCGATTAAATCCAATGAACAAAATTTAGAAAAGTTCAGATGGCATTGACATGAAATGCAAATGGACAGATAAATGAGTTTCAAGAGAACCGGTAGAGAATGTCTCAGGTAAAGATGTTTGAGATGATAAAACACAGTTTTTTTAACATTAACTCCACACAGGAGGCCTTTAAGGAAATAAATGTCCTCAGGGCCTATGTCATCTTTGGTGACGCTGTATGGATGCTCTTTTTGAGGAAAGGAAGGAGTGATGAGCTGTTGAATTCAAGAACGAGTCGTAGAAACGTGATACACGTTTCCCGATTGTGCACCGGTGCCGAAGGAATCAATGACGCTAGTTCCTCAGAGCATTCCATTGAAATACCGATAGAATAAGACAGCATTTCCAAATTACGCCTTTGCTCTAAAGATCAAAATCCATTTGTTAAGATATGAGAATCTGACAAAGGTCTTTTGAAGCTTTCTTTAAGATAACTATTACATGTAAAGTTTTGAAGCTAATTTGCAATTCTTCGACATCTTCATTATGCCCTTAATAGCCAGAAATATGTTCATACATGTATTTATATTATGCATAAAATAAGAGATGGGAAAAACAAACCTGGTCACCGTTCAGCCTGTCCAAAAAAGTGACACAGACATCGGCGGATTTGATTCCTGCCATGTAGGTCAAAGCTGCCAGACAAGTAGCCTCCATTTCAACATTTTTCACTCCCATCTCATTCAGAGTTTGGAGGAACTCCATCTTGTCTCCATCCGTGTAGTGGCAAAATGGCCCGTCCAACCTTCCCTGCCCTGAAAATATTCATCATTCATTTACGATTTACAGACCGGTTTAAATTGATTATAATATTTGGTTAGTATGTTTAGGTACAGCTTATTAGCTGATACAAAATCAATACGTAGCAAGGGCTCAAACCAATTACAGGTTCAATAGGATACAGATTTCTACCATGGGTGCTAAACTTAATTCATTACGGTTTTGAATGTTATTTATTTGAATAAATCATTTTAGAAAATCATTCTCTTCCATTTAAAAACACATCAATGGAGTTAGATCTTCTATGGAGGGTTCCTTCAGAACAAAAATCAGTTCGTGTTAGTATACCTCTACGAGCGGGAGCACACAGAGAGCGGTCAGAGTTCTGCGTTCTAGTGACCGTTGACCGCTCAAGAGTTCCAAAGCACACAAGCGGCGTTCAAATTCTCGCGTTCTAGTTTCGTTCGGGTCTTTGCATATGCAACATGTAACTAGAAAGTTTATCGTCCGATGAAGAATTATTGCTCTTGTGGAGCTTAGCAGCTTCTAAAAAGAAAATGAGTATTGGGTGCACCCTATCAACACAACGCGAGTAGAACAAGGCGAATTTACTAGTATTTTTCAGGATTTCTTAAAGATGAACAACGATTCTATATTTTTATAATTTACATCACTTAAATCGTATAATAAACTCCTTTCTCTAACCAATTCAATTAACTTTTCCGTGTTTGTAACCTCAGACATCGCGGCGTTCTGGCGTTCTCTGCCTCGGCGGGAAAAGAACTCTTAGAACGCGACGTTCCATTTTGACCGCCGCGGTCTGACTGCCAGCTGTGTGCGTTGTTGTTACAAAAAAAACTTTGAACAAAAAATGTAGGTAATTTAGTTGTCTTTAAGTTTGCGTCCAACAATTTGGTTGTAAAATCAACCACTTCATAATTATTTTGAAAAAACCAAATTTTGGCACCTTCAATCCAAGATGGCGGGTCGAGCTCGACCCTCCCAAGGTCGAAAACTTTTTTTTTTCCTTAGAGTCCCAATCTTAACAACATATATCAAAATCGCTACTGCCTAACCTTTTGCAAGGTAAAACTCCCCACTGACTGGACTAGTAGGCATATTCTTATTTTCTTACAACAGGCTTATACCTACAAACTATCATGTTTCCATTTGCTTTTTGCTTGCTTTTATATGTCAAATGGTGAAGGTTATATTATTGCTTTGACTATTCTATACTTATAATCTTCACAATATTTTTTTATGTAAATTATATAAAATATGTACCTATGTAAAATGGCAGACCGAACGTCCTCGATTTAACAGACCACGATAACCAGTCAAACGCTCTATATTTTGTTAACAATACCGCCAATAATTATTCCGTTAACTTTCTAATTCAAAGGCCTCATACACTATGTGTCGTATGATATCATGTTACTGCTGCCATTACCTAGTATACATATAAACTTTACATTTCTTTTTTAAATAATTTACGTTTGTATACCTTAGAAGTAGACAATATATTAGTTGTAGTCTTATTTTTGTACAACAGGTTTATACCTACAAATAATTATTGTATGCATTTACTATTTACTTGCTGTTACAATATGTCAAATGGATATGGTCATATTATGTATTATTACTGTTACTATTGTGAACTTACAATCTTCAGAATATTTTTTTTTATGAACTATGTATGTAAAAGCCCAATGGGCGTATAAATAAATAAATAAAAATCAGTAGATGCCTAAATCGGTGATTATTGTAATTAATAATATTCGGATGATTTGTACTTTTGTGGGGTGCCATTTTTATGAAAAATAATCTCAAGGGCGATGTGTTAGAACTGTTAGGTATTATAGCCTTAGCGCTTTGGAAATTCGGCGCCCGGAGCAGACTTCTCCAAATGCGCCAGCATGGGGCCGGCCCTGTAACTCAAAGAACTCTTTCAGGATTTAAAAAGTGATATTTGTAAGAGAAAAATAAAATTACCACTGATATTCAAAAAAATGGTTTTAAATTGCAACAAGCGAGCAGAAATGGCCCGGTGAAGGCACAATTGGAGCAGTCCGCTCCGAGCATCAACTTACCAAGGCGTTACGAACCCAAGGAACAAAGGCACTGATAATACCTAACACCTAATACGGTGACCTTAAGGTTTTTACTAGCGCCAGGAGTATGCATGAGAGTAGACCAGCAAACCTCCAAAACCGACAGAAACGCAGGGCCCGAAAAACACCACACACTGCAACAACGTTGCTTGAATCCAGCAATAGTAATAATAGATTTCTGTCAAATGCAGATTTATGAAATAATGAAATACAGTATTGCACAAAAATTTCTTTAAAATACTTGATCCAAATTCAATCAACTATAAAACACATACCATTATAGAAATCATTGGCACACATTGTTCCTCCATTGACTGTCTTAAAATCATCTGTTTTCTCTCCCATGGAAGCCATTTCACTGGACAGCCTTTTATCCAATTTTGCTGGCATGGACACCATTTTTCCCAGGATTGGCTAAAAAAAAATATTTTTTCACGTTGATTATAAACAAATGTATATTTCTATTCCTCTGCAGGGGTACTGAGAGAAGATGGAACACAATATAATCTTTCTGAACATATACTCCTTGGTGCATTCAGATTCATACATTGTATCATGTTTACTACACTGAGTCTGCTTTCATTATTTCTCTGTCAGTTTCATGCCGGGATATGTGAATCCATTATTCTTCAGATATCATCTCTCTTATGGGAGGTTGGCTGTCATTAAACATACTCCTTATAAGTGTATAAAAAAAACCTAAGAAAGAACCTACCAGATCGTAAGCCTCTTTCAACATCCCATCGTAGCATTTATCAGAAACGACCACAGTTCCTGGTTCCACGTTGATGCCCCCACTGGTGCCGACCCTGATGATGATAGGATCCTTGGCTCCGGCGTACTGGAGCAACTTGATCACTTCCTGGAGCACCACACTTAGGGTTGACACTCCAATACCATGCTGAAAACAATAACACCCTTTAATAAAACGGTTACTCTTATGTTCCGTTATGGGGAAAACATCTACAGAGGCTATGAAGAGGAATTTGACAAATCAGTGGTTGTGTGATTAGTAGACCTCGCGTCCAAAACAGCATCTTTCTTACTTTCGCTTATCAAATAAAAACTAAAATTTCCTCTGAAATCATAAAATTTGTAAGTAGATACTTATGTATCTACTTAGGTATTATTATTATTTTTTTCTTTTTGTTTTTTTTTGTAACAAATGGATATAATTATATCCTCATTGGGAAGCCTAATATCAAAAATAATATCGAAATTAAGCTTATCGAAAAATGTACCCACTATTAAAGCAAAATATTTGTAACCCGTCTTAACACAGGATATTCCTAGTGAAACAGGCACAGTAAAACATATGTCTCAACACAGGAAATTCGTAGTGGAATGGGCACAGTAAACATATGTCTCAACACAGGATATTCCTAGTGAAACAGGCACAGTAAAACATATGTCTCAACACAGGACATTCGTAGTGAAACGGGCACAGTAATACATATGGCAACACAGGATATTCCTAGTGAAACGGGCACAGTAAAACATATGAAAACACAGGATATTTCAAGTGAAACGGGCACAGTAAAACATATGTTTAAACACAGGATATTCCTAGAGAAACAGGCACAGTAAAACATATGTCTCAACACAAGATATTCCTAATAAAACATATGTCTCAACACAGGACATTCGTAGTGAAATGGGCACAGTAAAACATATGTCTCAACACAGGACATTCGTAGTGAAGTGGGCACAGTAAAACATATGGCAACACAGGATATTCATAGTGAAACGGGCACAGTAAAACATATGTCTCAACACAGGATATTCCTAGAGAAACAGCCACAGTAAAACATTTGTATAACCTTTACTTATACAGAAATAAAAAATAAATAACTTATCAGAATAATAGTGATGAAAAGGAAGAAGAAGAAAAAACGTCGGTGATGTCGCGTACTTACGTTAATGGACAGGATAGGCCCCGCCTTGTACATGCAATAACGGTGAGAGGCCGCCGTCAGATCCACGAACCCACAGCCGGCGGGCGGCTCAATCCCAAACTCCTTCACGGCCAACTTCAGCAGCTGCGCCATGCGGTTGGGTGTTCCCCCCATGCATACAAACTGGAAACACATTTCAATTTTTTCCATGATTTATAGTATAAAGGGTTATATTATGCAATAGTAACCACTGGTTTCTAAAATCGGCAAAAAATCAACCATTTTTATTAGAAGAACACTGAGAAAATAAAAGTAAGTATTTTTTACAACCGGTTTTCGAACTTGGGACCTTCCACTATTGCAGGCAAAATATTGCACCAGCCTTCAAACCTGTTTCTGGCGATTTTGGACACTTCCCTTACTAAGACATTAGTTAAAAGTCTTAGTTGTAAATCACTCGACATTAATCTTAGTTATAAGCCACTAGTTATATGTCCCTAGCTATGAAACTTAGTTATAAGCCTAAGTGATAGAAATAAATTGAGTTGTTAATCGCCCTTGAGGTGATTTTCTCATGAAAACAAATAATCCAATCATTATTAACCTAGGTCTACCAGATGCCTCGCCCCATCATTCGACAAAGTGAGATAAGAAATGCGCTTGTCACTGATTGCCATGTTTTCAGGCTTGTGGTTAGGTACACAGGGTTAAAGCCTGTGACAGACCACGGTATATTTTCGTGGCCATACATTCCCATGGCGAAATAGGCCAAGCCATGATGCGTATAGCTTAATGTGTCGCCTACCTAAAGGGGTGAAAGATTACGCCGTAAGTTCAAAGCGTTTTATATAACTCCATATTGCTCGTCATACAATCCCATACAAAACTGTAACATCTATAAAGATGATGTGTTATAAGTGTGGACGTGGCGACGATATGAGCAGTGATCTGCTAGCCAGGCTATATTTAATTGAACACCATTAGTAAGCATGAAAATTCACGGACTTGAAAAATGTGCATTTATTAAAACTGCTTTCAGTAATATGAAAATTAAAGGAAAGATTATGGATTATGGCTGACAGAGTTATTGAAACAAGGGTAAATGCAGGTAACTCCATTAATGAAGGACTGAACGCAGTTGGCGCTAGCAAAAAATTGTCCAAAGAAGCGAAGTTAGCAGTCCACAATGGAGTGCTGGTACCTGCCCTGATGTATGGAAGTGAGGCATGTAACTGGCAAAGAAAGTAGATTGAATGCTGTTGAAATGAAATCCCTGAGGCGTATGTGTGGTAAAACCATGTATGATCGTGTGAGGAATGTGGAGATCCGCAAAGAGTGCAAGGCTGATGTAAGCGTAATGAGTAAGATCAAGAAAGGGACGCTTAGATGGTTTGGACATATAGAGCGAATGAGCGAAGAAAGGAGTGTAAGGAGAATATACGATGCCAATGTGAATGGTAGCAGAAGTCGGGGACGCCCGAGGAAGACATAGCACGACCAAGTGAATCAGATACTTGTGTCAAGAGTCGGAATAATAGAAGAGTACCTATGCATGAATGTGAATGAGGCAAGGAGTGTGTGGTGTGACCGAGTTGTTTGGCGGTCCGTCCTCTCTGCCTACCCCTGCGGAGAAACGGCGTGATGGTTAGTTAGTTAGTTAGAGATTATGAATTCAATTCCAGGTGGCACTGAAAACTTTTTGTATGTGGTTCTAATTCATATCGTTTGAATATTAGTAACATTGTTTAATGAATGAATAATATAATTAATTTACCTTAACATCACCAAACATGGCAGGCATATTATGTGTTTTGGTGTCCAACGCCAGATGGTACAGAAAGTCCTGACCCAAATTCTTCAAATATGGATTTGTCTGTTTCAAACTGCCATCTTCATTTCTAAAATAATACATTTAAAAAAAATGTTACTTATTCACAAAATTATAACTTGCGGATTTCACTGTCTATTCCTTGGTGAGTGCTCAACTCTCTCTCTCTCTCGAGGGATTTTTAGCTTATTTGTGACTAGATCTAGATAGCCAGGCACCACAACCCTAAATTCTACAATTTTATCTATTGGTTCATTATTTCTCGATAATCACATGAACTAAGACATTTTAACAATGAACATAATTTCACCGCCAAGACTAGAACACACCTCACCTGATGAACCTGGGCACCCCTATTAAGTCGCCAAACGTAGCGTACCATTTGGTGCGACCTGTGGTGGAGGTTTTGTTTATACGATAAATAGTTTCCGGGACGGCGGTACCCATACCCGCCTCCCAAATTGGTAAAATACTCGACAAAATTCACAACAAAAAATAATCTCTTTAAGAATGTTACATCCAGGTAAAAGCAACACTATTTTCAGCTCGTGAAGAAATTCAAATATTCATTTATTCACAACAAAAAAATGTTCAATGAGAATAGTAGTTTTGAAACTCTGGTAATAAAATAACTAAGTACACTATTTTTGGGTCTTGTAATTGTTTTTAGTGGAAGCTGTAGAGTATCGTACAAAAATACAACTTAAAATAATCATAGATAAATGCATTACATAGATGAGGTGTGAGAACTTACCTTGGAAAATCATTTTTAAATTCACCATTGGATTTTCTTTCCAGTAGTCGTTTTGCACAAGTTTCATAGTGCTCTGGCCAAGATTCACTTTTCTCTTCGTTGTTTACAAAAAACACGCAGTTACAGGGAGTTGTTTCGATCATCTTCTCGTTGAGTGGGTATACCCCTCTAGCTCTCTCAATGCTCTGGATACTGAAGTAGAAAATTGCAGTTTTGTCTAAAAATAAATGCTGATATTATAGATTGCTTCAAGTGATTATATAAACACGCGCATCGAATAATAACTGTTTGACGTCAATACTAAATACAATGCAACTCTTTAATCAACATAAAACGAAAGAAAAACTATTAAACACTAGTTGAAGAATTTCATAAGTAAATATATAATTATTAATTTTTGGTAAACTAATGTTTAAGACAAGATTTTTTTTATGCATAGCACAAAGGGTAACAATTATTTTACAAGCAATAATTATTCGCCTGAAACACTCATCCACATTGAAAAATCTCATGATAAAAGATACATGACGCCAACGGGAGTGTTTCAGGCGAATAATTATTGCTTGTAAAATAAAATATATAATTGCAAAGTAAGTTTGGCTTTTGGTGTATAGAGCGACGTTGTAGTTTCTCTTGAGTCAACATTTCGGAATTCCTTCCCGAGTGCAAAAGAAATTATGTTTATTTTATGCAGCTCTCATATTAATGATAATCCTTGTGATTGGCCCTACTAAATATTCTTGTGAAAGCAGATGAAATCAAAGATCAGATTGAAAAGATTGAAACTGCAGCTTTACATGTTTTAGGTTCAGTTCTTTCACAAAAGTTCACATATAACAAAATCACAAATGTTTCTATGTCTGTTTCAGCATTTGAACAAATTGTGATCAGCAGAAGAGGACGACTATCATGTTTTTATGCTCGTCAGCATATTATAATAATTGCACCCACCATTGCACGATAATTACAATAATACAATAATTGTAAATCAGCGATTAACGGGTTGCAATGGCGTCAAATGGTGATTCTATGGCAATGTTAAATTTTTAATTTCTGCAACTAACTTATAGTGATATGTGTGATTTATTTTTGGGGTATTATGCTGTGTTGCGCTTCCTCCTTCTAAAGCCAACATTTCAGTCAGCATTACAGTGTCTACCATCAGGGCAGATGTGCTATGCCGACGACAGCACCGTTCGATAGGGTAATCTTTTGACAAGCTACCATACACGTATGATGTTCGTAGGTACAGCTCGGGAAGTTTTGAGACAAAAATTTGACCACCACTTCGAGAAGGTTTGTGCCTAGGGTAAGACCAACCTGGTCAGTTTCAACGTGTCAAAAACACAAGAGTGTCTGATTTTGGCAAAGAGGGAGATTGTCTGGTGCAATATGCTGGAAGCACTCTCCCCAATAAAGAATTCATTGAAATGCTTGGAATCAGTATATCAGACAGGCTCTATAGAAGCCTGAGTAAATCTAGCTTCCAAGAAACTGGGTGTCTTGTATAGGGCTAGCAGAATCTTCAATAGTAACCAGCTGCTAACCTTGGACAAATCTCAAGTACACCCAACAATTGAATTTGGGAGCCACCTCTAGGCTGGAGTCCCACAATTCTTAATAAACCTTCTTGATTCTGTGCAAAAGAGGGTGGTCCGTTTGATTGATAAACCATTGTTAACAGGCCGATTGCGGTCTCTAATGCACAGATGCAATGTGGGTATACTGAGTCTGTTCTAGAGGTATTTTAATGGAGTCTGCTCTAAGGAGCTAGCAGTATTGATCCCCAGTGCACCTGTGCACGTGAACACTAGGAGCGGAACACTCGTTCACAGTTGAGGCTTCTGACGTCATCTGTTTTTCCTCCTTCATATTATAATCCGGGCCTCTTCAAGACCCGCATTAATAAATCCCTTCTTACAGCCCCTACCTTAACCCGCCTCACAATGGTGCCCAACCGGGTGGCGACATAGCTCCCCTGACAGACAGTGTACAGACAGGGGCGCTCTTGTGAGGTGTCTCATTTAAAACATCCTCGATACAAATTCAGAGATCGCGGGTTAAAATTTTAGAAGCAGATTCAAGAGTAGTAAATACTTTTAATACCGCCCTGGTGAAAGACTACCTTTCAGAATCAAAAGTTGCTTGAAATGGCTTAAGCCGTGTTTGGTGACCAGATTTGAAAATTCAGGTACTTCCCCACCTTCCTCTTCCTCTTCCCCATCT
Organism: Hesperophylax consimilis; assembly: GCF_061612785.1. NCBI lineage: Eukaryota > Metazoa > Arthropoda > Insecta > Trichoptera > Limnephilidae > Hesperophylax > Hesperophylax consimilis. Next base: position 29,141,833 of record NC_142859.1, read on the forward strand.
CCTTCCCCTCCCTACTACCATCAGCCTCACAACATAGCCCAATCGGGCATGCCGTAAAGAAAGACAATTGATGTTTGAAAATATTCAATCAATTTCACCAAAATCCATGGGTTTATCTAATACCAAATAATAATCAATGGTTTTTCCCTTTCATAATGATGAATTAATCTAAATAAAAAACATTCAGTAATATTATTTGTCATTTTCCTTATTTGATATAGGTCAATGTATTAACAATCATTTCCCTTGTTTGATAAAGCTGCAATGTGGAATGCAACATTGATTAACTAACGTACTTTAAAAAAAATAATAATTATAAATTTATAAAACAACACAGAATATAATTAACTGTCATCAATTAAGTCAAGAAAAATTGACATTTATTTGATTAATTGAATTGAACTTTAAGCAATTATCTAATTTAATCAAACACACAGTTATGTACAGTAGACTTCCGATTTATCGAAATGTAATGGGGGAAATAATCCCGGTTAAACAGATTTTCAGGTTAAAACAAATAAATTTAAAAAAATGCATGACACATAATGCAGGAAGATATATATATTAAATATACAGTTTGTAACAGGACTGGTGACCCGACTCTTGATACCCAACAATTGCTCCCCCGACGGCCGATCCCCCGAACAGTTGATCCCCCGAACAGTTGATCTTCTGGACAGTTGATCTCCCAAAAGATTATTTAATCTGTACTTTCTCCATGATAACGTAGGAATGCATTGAGGATATTCGGCCATAGGAAATCTGCTATAAAATATTACTGCTTGCAAAAATGCCGTATCTTCGAAGGGGTTCCATGATAACTCAACACAGTGACAATTGAACACACTTTTAAACTGATATAAAGTCATTAGAAACGATGAAAAAAAAAACGTAACCTAACCTAACCTAACCTACTTCCCAGTTATAAAGTTTTTGTTCCATCACTTTCCATGACTTTATATAACTTTTTAAAAATATGATGAATTATCATATTGATGAGTTATCCGGTCACCCTTTTAAGGAGTATGCAGAGAGGATACACCGCCGTATAAAAATATACGACATACTTTTACAGAAATAATCTTTTGGGGGTTCAAGTTTTCAAAAGATCAATAGGCAGAGGGATCAACTGTCGGGGGTCAATTGTTGGGGTTCAAGCATCCTAGAATCAATGGGACTTACCCCATGGAATTTATCTAGTAATTCCTGTGCTTATTTGGAGCAGAAAAAGCAGATCTGATGTTATTTGTATCAACAGTCGGGTTACCTTTCTTTACGTAAATTATATAGATAGATTTTTCCATTTAAAATGAAATCAAAAAATTGTCTTATTATTATTATTTTTTTAATGATAAACTAATGTTTATAAGACAATGTTTTATGTATAGCATAAATGATAACAAATAATTAGTTGCCTGAAATATCAATACAAATTGAACATATCTATTGAGTAAAAAAATGAAAAGCAGTAATTGTTGATTGAGGTACTAGTACATATTGAATTATCTGGCGGGTTGGAAATAAGCCGACATAGCTCAGTGGTTTTAGAGTATCTGACCGGACATCAGAAGGCACGGGTTCATTTCCCGCTGGCGGCGTTTATTTTAACTAGGGAGATATTTTCAATTTGTATTGATATTTCAGGCGACTAATTATTGCTTATCATTATTATTCTTCCCTTTTTCCTATTTTTCCTTTTATCTATTGAAACAATGGCCAAGAACATCTACCGATGAAAGTCATATAATAATAATAATAACATGGCATTTATGTAGCGCAGATAAATGTCATTTCACTTCAAGTGCGCTTTACTACAACAAAGTTAAAAACGGTAATTTAGTACTAGTGGTCATGTTCTTAAAATTATTTCTACAAACAGAGTGCCTTACCCAATACAGATCCAATATTATAACAATAAATATACTGTTCATGCAAAGTGATGACAAAACATAGAATAACAATAACAGCAGGACAGAACAAAACAAGAACATTAACAGTAAAACATAATATAAAACAGGAGGCAGTTTCACATTGAAAAGGGGACAGTGTCCGAAACTAGTAGCATAAGCGAGAAACTGGCAAATCTACATCACATTTGGAGTTGATTTTATAGTAATTTTAACTTTTATGATTTTAGCTTCCGTTTTCGAGAAATCTAGTCTGAAGTAAGAATTTTTAAGGCTAAACTTGAAAAAATCTGTCATTGCGTAATAACTATCAGACATACTATATTGTCTTTTAAAATGTGTTGAAGTTCAGAACTGACCCCAATACTCTCTTAACCGAAAAGTTCCCAAAAAAAAAAATCAAAATGAAAAAAATATATGCTATTGTGTTTTCCTTATAATGAAGATTCCCTAGTTTCCCGCTTGTACCGCTAATTTCTGGACTACATTTATTTTGGGATTGGAATCAACCCAATTTGACAAAACCGAGGTAGGTACGTGTGACAGCACACATCTCGCATACCTTGCCAGATTAATTCACTATGAAAACACTTAAAAAAATACTATTATCTATGTTAAGAAAATTACTTGAGTTCCGTAAAAATTAAAAAAAATCAGTATTTTAAAAAGTTTACCTCATATCTCGGTAAATCAAGAGTTTACTGTAGTTACGTCATATGATATGGTTTTAGATTTATGTATTGTTTTTACAGACCAGAATTAGAAATAGTAATTAATATTTATCTAATCTTCAACAGTCTAAACCATTATTGTTTCATATTTTATTGATAGCATGTATTTGAAAACTAGCACTTTAATTTAGTTAAAACTAATCATTGATTATTTGAAATAAATTTTTCAACGAGTCGCAAAAAAATTGTGTGTAAGTCAAATCTTTTTCAATTTAGATTTTCATTATTTGTACAACAATATCTCCACAGCACAATGGTTCGTGCATTTGACTTTAAATCAGAACGTTACAAGTTCGATTCCCATTGCAAAGAAAAAATTAAGATTTCCAAAACGCATAATTTTTAAATTTATTTATAGTATTTGAGCACTGCACAAGTTAAACATAATTTTACAAAAATTAGCACAGTTGTCGTGTAGGACAATATCAAAAATACTTAAAAGCAAAAATTGTTTTTTAATGTTCATCACTTACCGGTTTTCCTTATACCGAAGTTTCACCTGAACTGTTATTAACGACTGACAATTGATACAGAGTTCGAAAATGTATATATTATATTTCACCTGTTTATATTTATAGATACTACATGAAAACAGCCTTTCCAGTTAAATGATAAAAGATAACAATAAATCTTTTCTATCGTGACCATTCCAAGAATTGTTGTATATTTAAGTATCAGCAAATAATCATCTTTAAAGATAGTAAAATAAGCACAAAACAAACTTGGAGAGTCATTAATAACAAGGTTTGTTTATAAAACTGAGATGGCTTTGAAAGGCAGGACACGTTGAAAGAATGGATAAACAAACTTGGAGAGTCATCATAACAAGGTTATGATGACTTGGAAAGGCAGGACACGTTGAAAGAATGGATAAACAAACTCCAAGTTTGTTTATCAAACAATTTATTTAACAAGGTTATGATGACTTGGAAAGGCAGGACACGTTGAAAGAATGGATAAACAAACTTGGAGAGTCATCATAACAAGGTTATGATGACTCTCCAAGTTTGTTTATCAAACAATTTATTTAACAAGGTTATGATGACTTGGAAAGGCAGGACACGTTGAAAGAATGGATAAACAAACTTGGAGAGTCATCATAACAAGGTTATGATGACTTGGAAAGGCAGGACACGTTGCAAGAATGGATAAAAGCTAACCAGGCCTGCAAAAGTGAGGTTAGCTGTCCAATAAGATGAAAGTAGACTGAATGCAATAGAAATAAGATCCCTAAGGTGGGAGTGTGCAAAATCATAGAATAAAGAATATAACACTAGAACTGCCTTAAATGGAAACAAACGTTCCATTTAGCCCAACCGCCCAGTGTTCCGTCTCACTTACACTCGCCTGAAATCGTATATTTCCATCCCATTTGAATTTCGAAAACACAGTTTTGTATTGAAATTTAGGCCCAAATTGGGCAAATATTTGGATGCCGAAGCACACCCAAGAGGCACTTCTTGTATTATTCTTTATTCTATGGGTAAAACCACGTAAAAAATTTGGATATCAAACGTATGATTAAGATTAAAAAAATTATCTATTCAAATTATTATTTTAATAAAGTTTCAAGAGCACATACCTAATTTTAATCTAATCACTTCTGAGAAAAAATTAAAAGCACGAAACTGCTGTACTTAAATTAAAACCATTGAGCAACGCACAATACGGTGCATATTGGTGCAAGCACAGTTGTTTACTGACTTGCTTGCAGACCAACTGTAAATATACACAGAAGCTTCAACTGTGAGGCATATACTCAATTGGGAAGAAGTATCAACTCAAAAAATATATGTGTAAGTTACTTACATTGTATTGTATTATTATTTTATTTACCATTGAAAACATGTTTGTTGCAAGACACATTTAAATTTAGATTTTTTTATTAGAATAAAATTACAACCAGGGCACAAAATAAACGAGGGGAAGCAGAAAGAAAATACTTGAGTATTATGCAGGTTGTTATTTTTCAACTATTTAGCTAGTTACCACTAAAGTAATTTTAAATACAGGTACTAAAAGAACTTACTTTCGTATAAATTTTTAGGTAAAAGTGAAAAAAATAACATTAACAAAAACATCACTCCCGAACGAGGTTGACATAAATATATTTTTTTAAAATTCTTATTTATGTAAAACAAAAAAACATTAAAAGCCTAAAAACATAAATTAATTTTTAATTGCCCTGCAGTCGCCACAACAACTTGTTTAAGATATCACACGACAGAACAGATGTTCTAGCACAGCATAGCATGACAGCAGGAATGGTGCTAATAAAATTTCTAAAATCTATATACTTTTCAAATAACTTTAAAACTTTTTCTATCCCTATTTTCCTAATGTTAAAATAAGATATCTTGAACTGTAAACGGATCATTAAACTGTCTTACAATAATCTTACTTTTAAAATAAACCCACAAACTTAGAGTCAGGAAGCAAGAGCCCTTTACATTCTTAAAACAAATATGTGTACGGATTTCTAAATACATTTTTTTTCATTGTCATTTTACGCTAAAAAGTTTTATATTTTTAAGAATGGTAATTTGTATTTTTTGGGAGTTGCGTTTTATCAGTAAACTATCTACAAATACGTTTACCAGAGCAAAAATGATTAACGATTATATCTAACAAAATTCATAATACATTGACTTAATCTGGTAGATCATTATAATTCGTGAGTGCTTTAGATTACATTATCTACTGACCCTATTTTGTTATATTTCAGAAAGTGTTCGATGTTTGTTGAATCAAATGTCGACACCTTATAGCTAAAAGAAATCAAAAAAAAAATCGATAAAAAAACTAGAAATTAATTAATTAAAAAATAAATAAAATAAAAACAAAAACTGATTTTTAAATATCTACCTCTTATCCTGATTCAAGCAAGATACTTTCAAAAGAAACACTACACTATAAACAATTGTTTTTAAATCTAAAGTTTTAACCTTACATTACCGACCAACATTCAAAATAATATAAATGTTGCAGCTCAACCTACGTTCAATGATAATACCAGATAATAGTCAGGTACTTATAGTGATGTACATTGTACACCCGGAAATATTCCCAGGCCAATGTAAAATCCCCGGCAAACATTGGATTTTTTTGTTGTTTTATTCTGAAGCAATTAAGTTTTCGATATCTCCGCAGATGATGAAGTTCTGAGTTGTGCTGCATTACTGACGCGAAATCGCGCGCCATTTATCGTAGGTACCCATTTTTTTTTTTTTAAAGAAAGACAAACATTCCCGGGTTACGAATAACCTGACAATATTTGAAAAACTCCTACTACCACCACTATAAGCTGAAAATGTTGCTTGTGTTGTGATGGAGGACTTAGCCAGCCGAGGAATTTATTTTTTATTTATTTATTTATTTTATTTTAAATGCACATTTACAGTTATACATAACCAATAATAAACATACATTTTATTTTAATTTATTAAGTAATAATAGCGTTTTTGAACTGGTGAATATTAAGTTGGAAAATATCTATATCAGGGGACAGGTAATTTAGTAACATAATCATTTTTCCGAGCGGCATTACTAATGGTAAGTTGGTTCTGCATTTTGGAACGACAAAGGTTCTGTGCCTGCGCGCTCTTGTATAATTGTCGGGGACATAAAACTCAAATTTTTCTATAATATCGGGAATACAGACGTTACCATTTAGAAGTTTATATGCTGTTATCAGCAAAGCAGTTTTCCTTCTATCGGTGAGGCTATTAATACCCAGCATGCCGGACAAAAAGGCTGATGGATATAACCAGGGATAATATCCGAAGTCTCTAAGATATAAATATCTCAGAAACTTCTTTTGTACTTTCTCTATCATTTGAGAGTAAGTTAAATCCATTGGTCCCCATATTACAGAACCACTTTCCAAAATGCTACGTACTAAACTATAGTATAGCACACGAATCGCGGCCGAGCTGCAAAAATGTCTGGAGTTGCTTAGCACAAATCCTAGCATTCTTAAAGCTTTGTTGCATATCGTTTCTATGTGGACGTGAAATGTTAAGTGCGTATCAAATGCGATTCCCAAATCTCTTGAAATAACAATGTGCTGAAGAGATGAATAAGACATTTTGTAGTTATAGTAAATCGTTTTGTTTGCCTTGGTGTAGCACATAATGGAGCATTTCTTAATATTAAACCCTAATTTATTGGTATGACTCCATTCGACGATAGAATTTATATCACTTTGTAGCTGCAAGCAATTTTCCAAAGATTTTATTAAAAGGAATAGTTTCATGTCATCCGCGAATAAGAGAAACTTGGAAAATTTTATGCAATGGTAAATGTCATTGATAAATAGCGAGAAAAGTAAGGGTCCAAGATTCGACCCCTGTGGAACTCCAGAGTTTGTGATGAAGTTGGAAGAGTGGAAAATACCATAAGTTACGTATTGTTGTCTATTTGAGAAATAACTTACAAATAGACATAGAAGTTTCGCTGAAAATCCAAATTGGTCGAGTTTATTTAGGAGAATAAGCGGATCTACTGAGTCAAAGGCTTTTGCGAAGTCATTGTATGATACATCTACTTGATTGTTACTATCAAGAGCTTGAGATATGTACTCCGTAAAAACCATTAGATTAGACACAGTAGATCTGCCAGACCTAAAACCGTGTTGCTGGTCAATTATAAAGGGTTCAACTTGGGTATAAATGCATTTATGAATTATTAGTTCAAACAACTTGGCTGGAGAGGATAGGATCGCCACTGGTCTATAATTAGAGACTGAAGCCTTATCACCAGTTTTATGTAACGGTGTAACTTTAGAGATTTTCCACAGGTCTGGGAATATTCCGGAGTTAAGTGAGAGATTATAAATATACGCGAGAGGTGTTAATAAGGGCTCAAAGCATCCCTTTAACACGAATGACGGAATAAGATCCGGTCCAAAAGAAGTTTTGGATTTTAATTTTTTAACAGCAACTTTTTTTTAATATCAACATTCTGTGCTTTTGTTGGCGTATTTTTTCCAGGTATAAAAGATTTCAAGTCCGCAGCTTCCTTACTATAAGTTGATTTAAAATAGTCTGCAAATGCTTCTGGAATATCTGCTCCTGAGAAAGACTGATTATTCCAAGTAACATGGTCAACAAACCCGCCATCACTTCTTCTGGACGAGATATACTTCCAGAAAGATTTGGGATCGCATTTGATATTTTTTTCAATAGAATTAATTTGAACACACTATGCCTGGGTGGGACCCAGACGCGATGTCAACTCGGCCACCGACCGGTCCATTGATGTATTATACTAGATTAGCCCTGTCTAGTTAAATTCATTTTAAAAATGACACCACATAGCGTACGTCACAAATATGGAGATGAACTTAATAACCCAACTCTGTTTAAACTCCGTTCGTATAAGCGTTCAAGCTCGTAAGCGTTCATTTTGTTACCGAGGTGTTGTTGTAATTTGAATAAAATGCCGTCACCAAACCAATTTTTTTTTACTAAACCAGGTCTGAATCAGATAAAGGACTAATAAATAACACAAAATGATTTTTATTTTCAAATTTTAAGTTTTGGATTCTGTTCACTACATATTGTACCAAAACGGGAAACGTACACATATTTAGTATTAAGTAGAAGTTTTATGAATTTACAAAATTATTTATATAAAATAGTATAAAATTATCAAAGAAAGCGTTTACTTTGTGGATTGACACTTTAATCAAATGAAAAGTTATTTTGTTTTAACCGCTTTGTTAGGTTTATAAGACGGTATTATAAAAAACTAGTCTAGGTACAAACATTAATAAGGTATTTTTTTATTATTTTTTATTGAATAAATAGTTAATACATAATATCAACAAACAAGTCCTGCTAAGCCGATTGAATTGGCTTGTCAACAGGTGCTTAAATTTAGTTTCAAATACATTTTTTAAAGTTATAATTTACATCTTATATCTACAGAATTAACAATTTTTTCATACAATTTTTCAAACATATTAAAATAAATATTTTTTTTCCGATAGCCAATTTTTCACCATATATTTAACCTTATTCATAGATTTATATTGCTTTATAGTGTCAGGTAATAAATTAAATATCTTCGGTATGTTGTATTCAAACGTTCTCTGTCCGTATTTATTATTAAATTTCGGAACTATTAACCCGTCATTGCGCGTGAATCTAGTACTGTATTTATGTTCTAATTTTTCTTTACGCTGCGGGGTAAATATATACTGAATTATGATTTTTTGCCATAGTATAGCCTTAACAGGTAAAATTTTGGCACTCTGAAACAGCAACGGTGTATTATGTTAAATGTGTTTTCAAGTTAACAATACTCTTGAACCAAGTGGTCGACTGTAAAATCGTTGTTAATTTAATGTTTATTTGGGCTTATAAAAGTGATCAATTCCACAAAAAGTTGTTGCGTAATTAATTATTTCACTTGTATATTGTACATCGTAAGTGATCGTGTGATTTCGTTGACTCTACAGAGTGCTACAATTCATTGTTTCATAACCTTGACAGTTCAGTACCTATTCATAATGTCTGTTCTACCTACTAAAGCGGGTACTAAGTCAAAACGTAATGTTGCCGTAGAGAGCCCCGCTGCTGAGGCTGGTTCAGAGCCAGACTTTGGTAATTTACTAATTTTGTTTAAGGACGAAATTAAAGAAGAAATTAATAAAGTGTTCATGCAATTAAAAACAATGAATGATGCGCTAAGAGAGTGTCACTCCAAAATTAATAGCCTCGAAGTCAAAAACAATGAACTTCAAACTAATTATAATCTGGTATTGTCCAAATTAAACCGTCTTGAGCAAACCTCATTAAAAAATAACGTGGAAATTATTGGCATACCGGAAAAAAGAAATGAAAATTTAATAGATATCATAAAATTGCTAGGAGCCAAGGCAGGTGTTGATGTTCTCCCAAATGATATTGATGGAATCTCTCGTACAAGGGTCAAGGAATTACCCAGAGAAAATCCTAAATTTACTCGTCCAATTGTAGTAAAGTTCACAGCCAGCCGCAGTAGAGATAACTTTCTTGCTGCTATAAGGAAGAAAGGCAGTCTCAACTCAAGTGATTTGAAGCTTCCCGGGGACTCCAAAATTTATGTCAACGAGCATCTGACTGCTGCAACCCGTGCGCTCTTCAAGACAGTGAGAGACTTAAGCAAGGATAAAAACTTTAAATTCAGATGGATCAAATACGGAAAAATTTTTATACGCAAAAATGAAACTAGTCCCATTATTCAGGTGACATTGGAATCTGACGTGACTCAGGTTTTTTGCTGATAATCTTCTTAGATTTAGCATCGTCTCGTGTGACTATAAGCTATTATCAATTTATTTTTCCTATCTACCTTATCTTTTTTCCTACTTTAAAATATCATTCTTTGTACTGGTTTTTCTTTATTTGTATAATATTAACAACTAACTCTTTTAATACTACCAACTTTAATCCAAATTATCCTACAATTACTCTGCTTGCGTTACTACAACACCACTCTAATATTTATAATTTACTAGAACATGCTTACAACTATTTTATCAATCTTATATTTTATATATATTATCAACTAAATGTACTAAAATGTTGAATGTATATTATCAAAATGTGACTGGACTGCGTTCTAAGACTGATAGATTTTATTTTAATGTTACCAATAACAACTATGATATTATTATGATAACTGAAACTTGGCTTGTAGACAGTATTGCTAGTGAAGAGCTATTTGACAACCGTTACCTGGTATTTAGGCGCGATCGCAATGAGCAAAAAAGAGGAGGTGGAGTAATGATTGCGTTGAAGAAGCACCTCATAGCTCATGAACGTAAGGATTTTAACACGAATGCTGAAGACATCTGGGTGACTGTTAAGATTAATAATTTCATAAAAATTCATTTATGCTGTGTTTACATACCTCCAGGAGTCAATCACTCACAAAATATAAATGAATTCATGGATAAATTATGTGAACTTCGAGGACTACATCACGATGATCATTTTGTCATATCGGGTGATTTCAACTTACCTCAAATTAACTGGTCTTTAAGTAATGGTAATAGTATGCAAATTACGAATGGCTCTAAATCTGAAATTATTTCCAAACTATCTGACACCCTTTCATTTACTGATCTATCACAGTACTGCACCTTTCCAAATAATAATCATACATACCTAGACCTTGTTTTTAGCTCGATCCCTGTAATTGTATCAAATACTGACCAGTATCTCATCCCTGAATGTAAACATCATAAAAGCATTCTTGTTGACATTAACATATCTCTGGAAACTCCTATGGTGGACAACAAACGAACAATCAATCTTTTTAGGAAAGCTAACTATGAAACAATAAATAACGTCCTTAGTAGTATTGATTGGGATGCAGAATTTTTAAACCTATCAACCAATACTGCTATTGACCGCTTTTATACAATTTTATATGAAATCATTCGATTAAACGTCCCGTCAAAGGAAGTTCATATTAATAATTCTTATCCCTATTGGTTTAGTCCAGCCCTAATAAAACTGACTAAGGAAAAATATAAAGTGTTTAAAATGTGGAAAAGGTGGTCCAATCCTTTAGACTACCATGAATTCTGTATCCTTAGATCAAGGCAAAAGAAATTGTCTAGAGAATGTCTTAAACAATTTATAACAAACGCTGAACTTAATATATCTCGTGACCCTAAAAACTTTTGGTCTTATGTTAAAGGAAAAAGAAATAATTCTGGTTTGCCTCATGTTATGAAACTGGGCGAAGTGACTGCTGAAAATCCTTTCGCAATATGTAACCTGTTCTCACAGCATTTCGTCTCCACCTTTAATTACAACACTATTTCCGATGTACACTCTACCAACTATCATTTTGACAATCAAGTTAATATCTCCTCGGTATCAGTTTCAAAACAAAAAATAGAAAAAATAATCGATACTATTTCTAGCTCACTGGGTGCGGGTAGTGATAAAATTCCGGCTTTCTTTATCAAAATGTGTAGCAAGGTAATCTCGAAGCCCCTATTATTGCTCTTTCAATCCTCATTGAAAGAAGGTATCTTTCCTGATCGTTGGAAGAGTGCTCTCATCACACCTGTTTTTAAGTCTGGGGCTAAAAATGATGTCCAGAACTATCGACCGATATCTAAATTACCAATCTTTAGTAAAATTTTTGAAAAAATTGTTCATGAACAACTATATAACTGCATCGAGTCTGTAATACTCGTGAACCAACATGGCTTTATGAAAAAAAGATCGGTTGTATCTAATCTTGCCATTTTCATTGAAAATATTACTAAATCAATGGATGATCAAATCCAAGTTGACGTAATCTATACAGACTTCTCAAAAGCGTTTGATAAAATTGACCACAGTCTTCTTTTGTCCAAATTACTAGCTTTGGGAATTCATGGGGATTTATATAGATGGTTAGTCTCCTATCTTAATGGGCGCACTCAGGGAGTAACAATAAATGGCTTCATCTCTGAGATTGTAAATATACCCTCAGGTGTGCCCCAAGGATCTCACCCGGGACCGTTACTGTTTACAATTTTCATCAACGACATTATAAAATGCTTTAATTATGCAAATGTTCTACTTTTCGCTGATGATATGAAAATATTCCTGCCTATTAATTCTATAATTGACTGCTTTAAACTACAAGAAGATCTGTATAGGCTTAGTGATTATTGTATCCGCAATCGTCTCAACATGAACACTTCTAAATGTTATGTAATTACCTTCACTAGAAATAAAATTAAGTTTGACCATAATTATCATATAGCTGGCCAACTACTCAAAAAAGTTACACAAATTCGTGATCTAGGTGTTATACTTGACAGTAAACTTACATTTGAGGCTCATATTGATATGATTGTTAAGAAAGCCCTTAGAATGCTAGGATTCTTATTCCGTATTGGAAAAGAATTTAATAATATCATAACACTTAAAATATTGTATTTTTCTTATGTTCGCAGTCATCTTGAATTCGCTTCTCCCATATGGAATCCTCAATATAATATTTACATAAATCGCATTGAAGCCATCCAAAGAAAATTTGTCCATCATTTAAATTTCAAACTAAATTCAAACCTTGACGTAAACAGCTCGATGGACCTTTATGGACTTAAGCCATTAAAAACTAGAAGAGACTCCGCAGATATAATATATCTCCATAAAATTATCAATGGCTTTATTGATTGTTCTCCCCTTCTGTCTGAAATTAATTTTAGAGTTCCGAGCGTTAGAACTAGAGAAAAATCACTTTTTCATCTCCATAAATGTTCTACTAATATAAGACAAAATGCGTTTATATTCAGAGCCTGTAGTATATTTAATAAGAATTTTAATGATATGGACATATTCTCAAGTAATTTAGGAACCTTTAAAAGATATGTAATAACTAACATTAAATAATTTTAAATATTCTACTTGAAGTTATCATGTTATTGCTTTGAATCCTTTCCAGTTACTTACCTTCCAATTTATACTCATGTGTTCAATTTAGTTGTAGGTATACATTTATTATATTGTTATTATTGCTATTGTGTAGTGTTATTGATTGCTGCTGTGTTGAAATTTTACAATACATTTTGTTTTGAATTTTAGTTGGTTATTAGTATATCAGTTAAATTTAAATTTTTGAAATTTAGCTGGTTATTAGTATATTATTTGTGTTCCTAGATCTGTTATTATTTTTTATTTATTATTTACAATTTTGTATTTTTTGTAAATTTCTCAGGCCACGGGTACAGAACCCTTAGTTTCTTGTTTTAATATTTTTTATTATTATTATAATTTTAAGTGAAAATCTGTTATTGGATTTTATCTATATTATTTAGTTTATTCTTATATATGTAAATAATCTGTTGATTTTCCCAAATAAAAAAAAAAAAAAAATAAAATAAAATAAAATAAAATGTCTCTGTTTAAAAATATTAGGGACGACTAGTAATTTTACAATTGCGTTTTGTACAACTTGGACTTGTTTCAGATTGGTTATACTAGTATTTCCCCATATGGTTAATCCATATCTTATAATAGATTCTGCCATTGACATATAAATTATTTTAAGTGTTTCAATTGATAGGAAAAAATTTAATGTGTACATTCTGCCAGCAATTGATCTGAGTCTTTTACAGGTTTTTTAAATATGTTTGTCCCATTTGAAAAAGCAATCTACTGTAACACCAAGATAGACATATTCTGTAACTAATTCTAAGCTTTCACATTTACAATTAGTCGGGATATTTTTATGGATGCAATTAAAACTATGAGAAATAATATTAGGATTAAATTGAAATCTGGCATTAGGTGATCTTATATGCATAACATTGGTTTTTTTAGCATTTATTAATAGTGCTGCATCATGTGACCATTTACAAAGTTGATTAAAGTCAATTTGCATGAGTTCAATTGCAATTTTTAGATCTTTATGTGATATGACCAATGCCGTATCATCTGCAAATACAAAATGTTTAACAAAAGAGAAAAGTTTTTTCATTATAGTTACATAAATTATATATAGTGTAGGTCCCAATATGGAACCCTGTGGAACTCCTGCAGATACATTCTTTGTTTTACTAAAAGTATCATTTATTTTGGTACATATTTTTCTATTTCTAAGATAATCTTTAAATAAATTTAACACATTTCCTCTTATTCCAATTTTTTCTAAGGTTTCTAGCAGTTTTTTAGAGTTAATTGTGTCAAAAGCTTTAGAGTTATCGATAAATAACACAATAACATGTAATTTTTTATTTTATTTTTTATTTATTTTTATTTTTATTTATTGGTTAAGACATACACAGTACAATAAGATACAGTTAGAATTTTTTTAGTTATTACATAGTTGTAGTACCTATTACGTATGTCCATAAAATGTCATTACGTAATTTCGCCTGAGATTGTTATAAAAGGAAGGAAGTGTGTGGATAGATAATAATAAATGAATTGAAAATAAGAATTATAATAAGCTCACGAATTGTAATTGACTGTTAATACATAGGAGTTTTGAAAAATGATGTGAAAATATTTTTGAAATTTGTCATGCTAAGAAATTTAATAAGTTAGTTTTGTATGTTAGAAAGGAATCATGAAAGATGTCTAAATGTAGTAATTTTTCGTAATGGGTGTATGTTGTGATTGCGCGAGTAATTACTGAGTTGTTTGCTGCATTGGTATTGTTGGCTTCAATATGAAAAAGTGTAGTGTGCCTGGTACGCCTTGTTGGAACATTTAAACCAATGACGGATAGTAATTCGGGACTATCTATTTTATTATTTAGCAGATTATGTAGTAACAACAGGTCTGAAAATGTGCGTCTTTTTTGTAAAGTTAACATATTATTTGTAGTATTGTTGTATTTCTTGAGTAAATGTTTCGAAAATTTATTCTGTATACTTTCTACTAAATCTATGTATACCTTATATTGAGGATTCCATATTGTGGAAGCATACTCCAGTGGACTTCTGACCAATGAACAAAACAAAATTTTCAGAGTCTTAGCACTTTTCAAAACTTTGCATATTTTTGAAGTGAAACTTCTTTACGCGCGTCATGCAATTTCGTGGACCGGAGTAAAACCAACTCATGACCGAAACGAAAATGCGGGACCGATTAAAGTTCATTTGATCTAGTCAAAGTTTTGAAGTAAAATATAAATGCTTCTTAGCTCATCTCGACAACTGGCGTTGGTGGTGTAATGGTCAGCATAGTTGCTTTCCAAGCAGTTGATCCGAGTTCGATTCTCGGCTATGGCAAATTATTTTTTTGTTTTTAACGCCTTTTTTTTTTTCAATGGTTGACGATAATATCAATCCACTAAGTAATATTTTAGGCCTGTAGAATAATTGAAAAGTTAAAGAATGATATAAAATTTTTTATGATGTTAACGATAAAAAAATAAAAAAAAACATAAAATTACCATAAAAAATGGGCCAACGGCACGCGGTGTTCCCAAGCGGTCACCCATCCAAGTACTGACCGCGCCCAATGTTGCTTAACTTCGGTGATCGGACGAGAACCGGTGTGTTCAACATGGTATGGTCGTTGGCAAACGCTAAACAATATTAATTTCTATTCTACCTGCAAATAAATATATGAAAATTAGTATAAAAAAGCCCTAATAATACTGAAAACATTAGCAAGGTGTGTGCGACGTTGATAAAAATAATCATTACATACGCGCTTGAAAAAGATCGTAATTACATCCATAACTTTGTAGGAATTTTTTTTTTCAATGGTTGACCATAATATCAATCCACTAAGTAATATTTTAGGCCTGTAGCATACTTGAAAAGTTAAAGAATTTTATGATATTATTAATTATAGTAACGATAAAAAAATAAAAAAAAACATGAAATTACCATAAAAAATGGGCCAACGGCACGCGGTGTTCCCAAGCGGTCACCCATCCAAGTACTGACCGCGCCCAATGTTGCTTAACTTCGGTGATCGGACGAGAACCGGTGTGTTCAACATGGTATGGTCGTTGGCAAACGCTAAAAAATATTAATTTCTACTCTACCTGCCAATAAATATATGAAAATTAGTATAAAAAAGCCCTAATAATACTGAAAACATTAGCAAGGTGTATGCGACGTTGATAAAAATAATCATTACATACGCGCTTGAAAAAGATCGTAATTATATCCATAAATTTGGAGGAATTTTTTGAAGTGAAACTTCTTTACGCGCGTCATGCAATTTCGAGGACCGGAGTAAAACCGACTCATGACCGTGACGAAAAAAAGGGATCATTTCGCTATAGGAGCCTAGCTAATATTATATACCTAGTTTAACTCACTCTCCTAATTCATCTTCGCTGTCTACAGGCAGAGCGCACGACTGTGGTCGTGAAGAACCGAGGTTCGATCCCCGCTTTAACTAATTTTTTTTTTCTTTTTTTATAACTTTTAATTTTTTTTATCACATGCTACTTATAAATATGTCAATAGACAGAAAAAAAGAGAGAATGAAATGAAAAGAGAGAGAGAGAAGAATACTAGAAGTTTCACTTCTGTCTTGCGTAGGCTTGACACACCCATTTTTAATAAGAAACCTAGCATTCTGTAGGATTTAGAAATAATGTGTTCAATGTGCTTGTCAAAAATTAATTTGCTATCTAAGTAAACACCTAGATCTTTACACGTAGACATAGGTTGTAAAGGTTTGTTATTCAAGTTGTATGGATAGATGATTTTGTTTTTATTTCTAGTAAATGTAATCGAGTGACACTTAGATATGTTTAAGGACAATAAATTTGATTCACAATATACGCACAAATTATCAAGATCGCTTTGCAATTCCATACAATCGGATAAACACTGTATAGCTTTATAAATTTTCATGTCATCCGCGTATAAAACAAAGTAACTATTTTTAAAGCATACGGAAATGTCATTTATATAAATATTAAATAAGAGTGGTCCAAGATGCGATCCCTGGGGCACACCTGAGCAAGATGCAAAACCATTGACAACCGTGATTTGGTGCCGATTATTGACGTATGATGCGATCCATCTATAGAGGTCACCGTGAATTCCTAGACCTAATAACTTTTGTAAAAGAATATAATGATTAACACGGTCAAATGCTTTAGAATAATCCGTATAAATGGCATCTACCTGGCATCGCATATCCATTTGAGCATGAAGAAAATTTGTAAAAAATGCAAGATTTGAAGTTGTTGAGCGATTTTTCATGAAGCCGTGTTGATTATTTAAGAGTGAGGGTGAGATAGTAGAATATAATTGATCGTAAACAATTTTTTCCAATACTTTACTTAGTATCGGTAATTTGGATATAGGTCGATAGTTCGAGACATCATTTTTACTGCCATTTTTATATATTGGGGTAATCAGGGATGTTTTCCATTTGTCGGGAAATGTTCCTTCGGATAGCGATAGTTTGAAAATAACAAAAATGGGGGGTGTCAATTGTTTACTACAATAATTTATGAAGATCCCTGGAAGTTGATCATCCCCTGGTCCCTTTTTGATATCAATGGACTTAAGGTATTTGAATGTGATGTCTTCATTGATCTCGATTGAGTTGATTATGCTATTTGAATTAGAGCAAAGACTGGCATTGCTTGTATGTGCAGGTTGAGCATTCGAAAATACAGATCCAAAATACTCAGAAAATAAGTTGGCTACTCCTCTACTGTCATTAGCAGTTTTTTCACCGTAAATCATATGATCAGGGATGGCAGGAGATTTTTTTTTGAGAATTGACGTAGGACCAAATTTTTTTAACACTGTGCTGTATACCGGATTCTATTGTAGAAATGTAGGTTTTGTAAGCTGCTGAAGCGACTGTTTTTTGCTTTTTGCGAAGCAATGAAAATGAGAGATAATCAAGGGGGTTCCGATGGCGCTTCCATTTTCTAAAGAATTTAAATTTTTCGTTTGTTATTTTTATTAAGGCTGCCGTGTACCATAGTGGGTATTTTCCAGATTTCACAACTTTCTTAGGAATAAACGCTTCGATAATCTGTTCAATTATAACATAAAACGAATTTAACGCTGTATTTACATCTGGTGCATTTATAACGGTTGACCAGTCGGTTTCTTTCAGTCTCTCATTGATCTCTGCATAATCTGCTTTATGGAATAATTTTATTGTTCGAGGAGTTGAGAGGGTTGCAGTAGTGGATGGAAAATCTAGTTCTATAATCAATGATTTATGATGAGCATCTTCTTTAACTAATGGGTGGTCGGCAAGCGACACATTAACTGAAGTGTTACAAAAGACGAGGTCCAAAATTCGACCGTATTTGTTAGGTAAATGGTTAAATTGGGTTAAATTTGCAAAAGATAAGCAGTTAAGTAACGCGAGTGCGCATTGATCTCTATTACTTGGCATTTGTTGATTATTCCATTCGATATTGGGCATGTTATAGTCGCCAATGATTAAAAACTTGTCATTGGGAAAACGGATTGTTAAGTCAGAAATAGTATTGGTATGACTAGTAAATAATGCTAATCTTTCTGATGATGTTAATTTTGGACCGACGCTAGGTAAATACACGCAGCACATATGAATATTATAACAATGACGATTCGATTTTGATGTATTGACAGTTATCCAGATATCCTCAGCGTCTGATTTCCAAAAGCGAGGGGTAACAAAAAATTCTTTTTTAATTCCTATGAGTACGCCTCCGCCAGTTGATTTGCTAGTGCGGTGTATATCCATATCATTTCTGTAAACAGAATAGCGATTATCGAATAATTCCTCATCTCGGATACTATCAACCAACCAACTTTCGGTAATGAAGATCAAGTCATAATTATTGAGCAGTATATTTTGATGAAATTCCAGTGTTTTCGAGCGCAAACCTCTTGAATTTTGATAAAAAATTATTAATGAATCATGCATTGAGAATTTTCGGTAATTACATTATTATGTTCGGTTTCTGTAGAATATATTTTAAGAATATTATATTCTAGAGTTATGTTATTAGTCATGAGTCCACTGGGCTTAGCAAAGCACAACATACTATTATTATCAATTAAAGTGAGTGAGTATATTATAGAATGTAGTAGTGAGCAGTTAGTGTAATTATTAGCATGTGGGGTTAATGTAAAAAGGGTGATGTTGAAAAAATTATGAAAAAAAATACGAAAAAAATAGTAGTTATGAGAGGATAGGTGGTTTAACATTGCAATGGTAGTTAGATAAGGTTTTTTAGCTGTAATTCGCATGAGACGTGTATGGGTGGTGATGTTTCGTTTTTCCGTAGGTAGATTTTTGCACTTCTTATCCATAAAAACTGATAGTTGTTTTCATTTTTAAAGGCTTTAGCGCACCTCAATGTAGATTTAATCTTCCGCGTGAGATGGTCGTTGACGAAGATCCTCTGGTCAGCTCCAACCATCCCGATGGCCTTGGTAGTGATTCCTTTTCTTTTCTTGATAGCTGCGACAAATTCGTCCTTCTTCTTGCGGGAGGTGAATTTGGTGATTATGTTACCCGGACGTCCATCTGTCGTGGCTTGTGTACGATGGCGCTTACTGATTCTGCTAACGTATTCAATGTCGCTTTGATGGAGAGGGCATCCAATGACTGTCGCGATATTCGACATCATGGTAGGTAGATTCTCGTTGGTGGTCTCAGGCATTCCATGTATTTCTATATTATTGGATAGAAGTTCCTGGTCCCTTTCGTCGTTTCCCCTCTCTAACATGTAAACTGTTTGTTTTAATTCTGAGACCTCCATTTCTAGCTTATCAATTTTAGCTAATTTTTCGTTTATAGATTTCATATTACTTGAAAAATCTTCTATTACATTATTATTATAAATGATGACTTTTTCGAATTCCGCCATTTTACTGCTCATTTTTTCTATTTGTAGTGCCATTTTTCTGATCTCAACAGTTAGGAGTACGTTGCTTTGATCTGAGGAGCAGGATTGGGTATCTAAATTGTCCAGGGTTTGGATACAATTATTGCACTTCCACGCATCCTTTTTACCTTGCGACATGCGTTTAAAAACACTTGCCGAAATATCAGCGCATTCGAAATGGATGGTGCATTTGCAGGTTGAACACTTTATACACTCAGCCAGTTTCAGCTGCTTAACGCAATATTTGCATGTTGTATCCATCTTATGTTTGGCTTGCGGCTGCAATAGATTACAATACTGTGGGTAGCTTGAAGATTTTTGAAGAATAACTAAAACTCTAGATTTAGCACTTTTTACACTCCAGACAAACACTCACTTTCGTATTTTAATGCACTTCTATGAATATTATCAGCTGGTATTAAAATTTTAGGATAAGGGTCGATGTTTTTAGAAGAAAATATAAGATTAATAGGGAGCGAAATGACAAACGTCAGACTTGTGATGATTGTTGTTGTTGATTGGTTGATTTATTATTTAATTGATTATTTATGTAATTGGAAAAATCTTGCAGTAATTTTTCAGTTTTTTTTTTCTTTGAAAGCCATATTGATTTGGATTTGGATAATTTTTCAATGTAATTATTTAATTTATTTGATAAAAATATTTCGAGAATTTTTTCTAACGCAGGTAGTATACTAATAGGCCTATAATTTCCCAGTTCAATGTGTTTTCCACCTTTAAATATTGGTCTAGTAATTCTACATTTAAATTCTTGTGGAATTTTTGCTTGTTTTATTATCGTATTGATTAAATGAGTAATTATTGGCCCAAGAGTTTTTATATTTCTTTTTAAATCAAAAATTCTTATATTGTCAATACCTGTGCTTTTAGAGTTTTTCATTTTTTTAACAATGTTTTCCAAATCAGTTATAGTAGCTCTTGGTATAAATAAACTGTGAGGCAGTTCTTCCAGTACAATATTAGTAGCTTTGTGATTGCATTTATGTAACATGTTGCTGATGCTATCCGAGAAGTAATTCACAAAATCATTTGACACAGAATCCTCAGTTCTATCTTTTAACATATATCGTGTTATTGTTTCATCACAATCGTTTTTGGATTTAAAATATTATTTATCACATCCCAGGTTTTTTTTTGTATCATTAAAACAGTTTTTAAATTTATTATTATAGTAGTTAGTTTTATCTTTATTTATACGTTTATTGACAAGGTTTCGTGATTTTTTGTATTCTGTTTCATATGTTTTGTTTGTTTGTGTACTTTTCCATTTTTTATATTGTTTATCCCTTTTATTTATTATTATAAAATATAATATTAAAATAAAGCGAGAGAAATCATATTAGACGAGGACAGAGCTTCAGAGAGGGTGTGGTGGGGTGGGACAAGGGGGGGTGGGGGTTACATGGTAATAATATTAATTTATTTATATGAATATAGGCACAACTTTACATATCCACGGAAAAATTATGATTGTACCTTCCTTCCCAAGTCAACCTTGCCAAATGCATGCCAATCGGGTAGGACTGATATTTATTTCGTATATCAACTCCTGTAATGTCATACGTTTTCAGAGAAATGCATATTCGGTTTATTTTTGTAGTGCCATTTTTATGAAATATATAGATGGTGATTAATCAAAGCTAGACAATAACAACCAGTAATTAAAATAACCTTTCTCAGATAAAGCAACGATACTTAATGTGTTGGTACATTACATTCTCTCTTCCACACAGCATGCTCAAAGATTATAAAGGACCTGAAAGAAATTGCAGTCTAAACGTTTGGGATGAAAATGATTTTAGCACACATGGTTTCCTGATGATGGTACGGTCAACGTGTTCCGATATCGTGATAGTTAATGTATTCAAAATTTACTAAAAATTAACAGGAAACCTCTTAATTCATTCCTTAAGGGCCTGCAATCCCTTTTTTAAATAAATTGGAAAAGCTCTGTTCCGGCATCGTGATAATTAATGTATTCGAAATTTACTAAAAGTTCAACCAGAAACCTGTTCATTCATTCGTTAAAGGCCTGCAATTCGCTTTTTAAAAATTAATTTCAAAACACGATTTTTTTCCGTATTTGTAAATATACAGTATATAATAAATACTACCCAGTTATTTTCACATAATTGAATCCGGATTGCTTATGTCCATTTCTCAATTTTTTCTCGGTTTGTGGGGAAACCTAAACGGAAATGAGACATTTTAAGAATAATTATCGGAATGTTTATAAAAAATATTTATTTATATACCTAACATTTTAAGCTTACATGAACGTTCCTTTTCATGTAACATATCTTCCACCACCTTCATCACCTCTACAGCTATAGTTATAATTAAATAAATAAAGATGACAAAAAACAACACATTTTTGTTATAATACAACATCGCTTGTCGCTAATAGCTGTTGCGCTGATTAAGGTAACATTTAAAAAATAGCTCAATATATAATAAAATATATATATATATATATATATATATATATATATATATATATATATATGTGGGAAGCATAGAATGAGGACAGTTTTTCGAGCGCGCCCATACTTCGGGGACATTTGTATAGTTTGGGGACAGGCCCAAAGTATCTGTCCCCAAACTAACACTTTGCATTATATACGCAACGCATAGATTGAAGCCAATTTTAAAATTATGCAGAAGGCATGCTTTGAGCCATACATTACTAAAATATCCATAGATGCCACTATCGTATCGATCTCTGATTTTTGAAATTTTCTATTGTGAATTTTCGAATTAGCAAAGGCTCGGTACCTATTTACCTAATTTATTTTTGTATTCTTTTTCGCTTGCTTTTGTCGGAGAATGTCGCATTTTTAAACCCGGTTTCCGCAAATATTTTTTTAATTTAATTGTTGGTATTATTTTTTCTCAATAGATAATAATAAAATTAACATGCTTATAATATATGCTCGTACATAATATGAGGGTGTATTAAAAACTGATTTTAAAATAATCTAATAAAAATAATTACACATATTACGTTTGTGCAAACATTAAAAAAAATGCTCTCATAGTTTTTAATCATATTACAGATACATGTATTTTCAAAATAAATTTATTTTCATACTTTGACAATGTGGGCTTCACTATCCGTACTGAGTTTTATACTTTTTATTTTTAGAGTTTTTTTTCTAGTTACCTATTCAAAAGTATAAATGTATGTAAAATAATAATGAGAGGTACATACTTCCTACTCTCATGTAACGTGAATAATGCAATAATAATATAACTATAAAAAAAATAATTCAGAAATCGCGGGTTCAAATTAAGGCGTGCAATTTGCATAATTTCACAATATTTATTTGTTTAAATAATACGTTAGTACCTATATGGTATATTTGCGGCAAGTTCAAGAATGGTAGATAGGTACTTTGAGTATCGCCATGTTACTTGAATAATGCAATATTTTAAATAACTACAAAATAGTTGTTCATTGTTTCGCCGTTGAGATTGAGATTACGATCCTTGGCTACGAATTCGGAGGTCGCGGGTTCAAATAACGTCGTGCGCAAGTAAATTTTATCTGATAAATTTATATAATTCCACAATATTTATTAGTTTTAAATAATTCGTTCGTACCTATATGGTATATTTGCGGCAAGTTCAAGAATGGTAGATAGGTACTTTCAGTATCTCCATGTTACGTGAATAATGCAATATTTTAAATAACTACAAAATAGTTGTTCATTGTTTCGCCGTTGAGATTGAGATTACGATCCTTGGCTACGAATTCAGAGGTCGCGGGTTCAAATTACGTCGTGCGCAAGTAAATTTTATCTGATAAATTTATATAATTCCACAATATTTATTACTTTTAAATAATTCGTTCGTACCTATATGGTATATTTGCGGCAAGTTCAAGAATGGTAGATAGGTACTTTCAGTATCTCCATGTTACGTGAATAATGCAATATTTTAAATAACTACAAAATAGTTGTTCATTGTTTCGCCGTTGAGATTGAGATTACGATCCTTGGCTACGAATTCGGAGGTCGCGGGTTCAAATTACGTCGTGCGCAAGTAAATTTTATCTGATAAATTTGTATAATTTCACAATATTTATTTGTTTAATTAATACGTTAGTACCTATATGGTATATTTGCGGCAAGTTCAAGAATGGTAGATAGGTACTTTCAGTATCGCCATGTTACTTGAATAATGCAATATTTTAAATAACTACAAAATAGTTGTTCATTGTTTCGCCGTTGAGATTGAGATTACGATCCTTGGCTACGAATTCGGAGGTCGCGGGTTCAAATAACGTCGTGCGCAATTAAATTTTATCTGATAAATTTGTATAATTTCACAATATTTATTTGTTTAATTAAAACGTTAGTACCTATTTGGTATATTTGCGGCAAGTTCAAGAATGGTAGATAGGTACTTTCAGTATCGCCATGTTACTTGAGTAATGTAATATTTTAAATAACTACAAAATACGAGTAGTTGTTCATTGTTTCGCCGTTGAGATTGAGATTACGATCCTTGGCTACGAATTCGGAGGTCGCGGGTTCAAATTACGTCGTGCGCAAGTAAATTTTATCTCATAAATTTGTATAATTTCACAATATTTATTTGTTTAAATAATACGTTAGTACCTATATGGTATATTTGCGGCAAGTTCAAGATTGGTAGATAGGTACTTTCAGTATCGCCATGTTACTTGAATAATGTAATATTTTAAATAACTATAAAATACGAGTAGTTGTTCATTGTTTCGCCGTTGAGATTGAGATTACGATCCTTGGCTACGAATTCGGAGGTCGCGGGTTCAAATAACGTCGTGCGCAATTAAATTTTATCTGATAAATTTGTATAATTTCACAATATTTATTTGTTTAATTAATACGTTAGTACCTATATGGTATATTTGCGGCAAGTTCAAGAATGGTAGATAGGTACTTTCAGTATCGCCATGTTACTTGAGTAATGTAATATTTTAAATAACTACAAAATACGAGTAGTTGTTCATTGTTTCGCCGTTGAGATTGAGATTACGATCCTTGGCTACGAATTCGGAGGTCGCGGGTTCAAATTACGTCGTGCGCAAGTAAATTTTATCTCATAAATTTGTATAATTTCACAATATTTATTTGTTTAAATAATACGTTAGTACCTATATGGTATATTTGCGGCAAGTTCAAGAATGGTAGATAGGTACTTTCAGTATCGCCATGTTACTTGAATAATGCAATATTTTAAATAACTACAAAATAGTTGTTCATTGTTTCGCCGTTGAGATTGAGATTACGATCCTTGGCTACGAATTCGGAGGTCGCGGGTTCAAATTACGTCGTGCGCAAGTAAATTTTATCTGATAAATTTGTATAATTTCACAATATTTATTTGTTTAATTAATACGTTAGTACCTATATGGTATATTTGCGGCAAGTTCAAGATTGGTAGATAGGTACTTTCAGTATCGCCATGTTACTTGAATAATGTAATATTTTAAATAACTATAAAATACGAGTAGTTGTTCATTGTTTCGCCGTTGAGATTGAGATTACGATCCTTGGCTACGAATTCGGAGGTCACGGGTTCAAATTACGTCGTGCGCAAGTAAATTTTATCTGATAAATTTGTATAATTTCACAATATTTATTTGTTTAATTAATACGTTAGTACCTATATGGTATATTTGCGGCAAGTTCAAGAATGGTAGATAGGTACTTTCAGTATCGCCATGTTACTTGAATAATGCAATATTTTAAATAACTACAAAATAGTTGTTCATTGTTTCGCCGTTGAGATTGAGATTACGATCCTTGGCTACGAATTCGGAGGTCGCGGGTTCAAATAACGTCGTGCGCAATTAAATTTTATCTGATAAATTTGTATAATTTCACAATATTTATTTGTTTAATTAATACGTTAGTACCTATATGGTATATTTGCGGCAAGTTCAAGAATGGTAGATAGGTACTTTCAGTATCGCCATGTTACTTGAGTAATGTAATATTTTAAATAACTACAAAATACGAGTAGTTGTTCATTGTTTCGCCGTTGAGATTGAGATTACGATCCTTGGCTACGAATTCGGAGGTCGCGGGTTCAAATTACGTCGTGCGCAAGTAAATTTTATCTCATAAATTTGTATAATTTCACAATATTTATTTGTTTAAATAATACGTTAGTACCTATATGGTATATTTGCGGCAAGTTCAAGAATGGTAGATAGGTACTTTCAGTATCGCCATGTTACTTGAATAATGCAATATTTTAAATAACTACAAAATAGTTGTTCATTGTTTCGCCGTTGAGATTGAGATTACGATCCTTGGCTACGAATTCGGAGGTCGCGGGTTCAAATTACGTCGTGCGCAAGTAAATTTTATCTGATAAATTTGTATAATTTCACAATATTTATTTGTTTAATTAATACGTTAGTACCTATATGGTATATTTGCGGCAAGTTCAAGATTGGTAGATAGGTACTTTCAGTATCGCCATGTTACTTGAATAATGTAATATTTTAAATAACTATAAAATACGAGTAGTTGTTCATTGTTTCGCCGTTGAGATTGAGATTACGATCCTTGGCTACGAATTCGGAGGTCACGGGTTCAAATTACGTCGTGCGCAAGTAAATTTTATCTGATAAATTTGTATAATTTCACAATATTTATTTGTTTAATTAATACGTTAGTACCTATATGGTATATTTGCGGCAAGTTCAAGAATGGTAGATAGGTACTTTCAGTATCGCCATGTTACTTGAGTAATGTAATATTTTAAATAACTACAAAATACGAGTAGTTGTTCATTGTTTCGCCGTTGAGATTGAGATTACGATCCTTGGCTACGAATTCGGAGGTCGCGGGTTCAAATTACGGCGTGCGCAAGTAAATTTGTATAATTTCACAATATTTATTTGTTTAAATAATACGTTAGTACCTATATGGTATATTTGCGGCAAGTTCAAGAATGGTAGATAGGTACTTTCAGTATCGCCATGTTACTTGAATAATGCAATATTTTAAATAACTACAAAATAGTTGTTCTTTGTTTCGCCGTTGAGATTGAGATTAAGATCCTTGGCTACGAATTCGGAGGTCACGGGTTCAAATTACGGCGTGCGCAAGTAAATTTTATTTTATAAATTTGTATAATTTCACAATACTTATTAGTTTTAAATAATTCGTTCATGGTTTATATCATCTTTGGGGATACTTTATGAAGGGTCTTTTGGATGAGAGGAAAGATTGAACAAGGCACTGGAAGAGCCCCATGTTGTGGGAGGGAGGAAACACAGAGGCCGGCAAATCGTCCCACAGCCGAGCTGTTGAACTCAAGAACCAGTCGTAGGTACCGAAGAGATCAATGATTCTGGTTCTTCAGAGCATCTCTCATTGTAATACCGGTAGATCAATAAGAGCCCACATACTTCACGGCTGTGCTCTAAAGATAGTTTTCTGCACAGGGAAAAAGGTCTTTCAATTATTTTGGGGCTCTTGGCTATTTGGCTAGCGATTTGTACAACAGCCCACGTAATATTTTTTTAAACAAAGACAAACATACCCAGGTGACGAATAACCTGACAATCTTTAAATATATCCCACTACTATCACAGTAAGCGGAAAATGTTGTTTATGTCATGAGGGAGGACTTGTATAAGCATTTTACAACAGTGTGTGTATTGCATAATGTTTAGAGGCATACAGGGATGGCGGGAGGGGGGAAGTTAAGAAGGATGGTGAGGGGGGAAGGCGGGGAAGGTGTAAAAGGAATAATTTATATGGCAGAACAACGTTCGCCGGGTCATTGTACAATAATTTAATTTTAAAAAAAAATTGTTAGGTTCCAAATTTTTTTTAATAAAAAAATTTAGTTAGGCACAAGTTTAATGTAGATGTGTAAATAATAACGATAGATACCTACTACTAATAATAATTATGTGACGAAAATATTGTCAAAATGGTGCCGCACAAATTATGAATCCATTTATTATTATAATTCTGTCCTCTGCGTGCAAACTATATCTAAATTTTACTAAAAAACAATAGTGTCATTCTCAACCGACCTTCCAGGTTAGTATGGTTCTGTATATTATCTGCCTGTATAGAATGTAAATAAATACATAATAATTGTACATTTTAACGCAATATCACGTTCGTTGGTCAAATGAATTGTACATACATATTGTCTTGTATTAGTGATCGACGAACCGGTGGATGCAATCTGCTAGCCATAAGTTGCTATAGTGGTTTGCTTAATCTGTAGTTAGTAGGATAGATTATAGAAATATATTATAAATTTGTACAGAGCCCTTAAGGTGATTTTTCACAAAAACGGCGCTATACAAACCATCATTAGTATTATTATTATATAACAGTTTTTTACGCCAATACCGCACAAGATGACGCCTCCGTGGTCTAGAGGTATTGCTTTTGACTAAATATCCGGAGGTCGCGGGTTCAAATCCCGGCGTGCGCAAGTAAATTTTATTTCACTAATTTGTGTTATTTCACAAATCATTGATTTAAAATAACATTTTGTATATTTGCGGCACGTTCCAGACTGGAAGATACTCTCAGTATAGCCCTGGTGAAAGACCACCATTCAGAAAAGAATCGTTGCTTGAAATGGCTTTAGCCGTGTTTAGTGACCAAATCTGAATAGCCAGGTACTTTCCCACTTTCCTCTCCCGCATCGCCTTCCTCTTCCCACCACCTACAGCCTCACAACATACCCCATGTTTTTTTTCAGAAAAATAAAATCTTCCGCACATTTTTAATTGTATTCATAGTTTGTGAAACTTTCCAAATGGATCATTAAATAAATCCAACATGAACTTGACCTCTTTAAAATCTAAAAACTTTTAATTTCATTAATTTTGTCTAAATAAATTGATTACATTTTTCAGAAAACTAATTGTTCATAGATATGTACCTAGGTACCTAGGTAACTGGGCTAAATATTGGTCGGTTACAAGATGAATTTTAATTTAATTGAAAAACATCATAGGTAGGTGGTTAATAAGTGTAAAAATTAATTCATAACAAAGTGCTCAAACGATTTGCTACGAATTCACTCCGCGATCACGTGAACATGACGTGTTACTGACGTGGTCCTGCCACCGCGCAGAAAAGAGACAGCTACCCAACAGTTTGTTCAGTAATTTGATTGAACCCTTTCCACATATTCTCGACCGGATATATCCCAGACAGCTATCGGATTACATTGAACAAATATATTTCTTTTAGGAAAGGGTTGTCACAACCAATGATAATTAAAATACATTTTTAATATTATGTTTAGTTAGTGGCCATATAAGATTATCGGTATTATCATTCTGTGAACCATCATTTCTATTTGTTGTATTTTACGGAAATCAACAGGCATAAACCAGTTTTAAAATGAAAATGTTATCCTTATCAAAACCGTAATAATTACTAGTGTTTAATTTTTTATCAAATCTTGTATTATAAAATTCTAAATAATGGCCGAGACTCGCCAGAGCTTACCAATTTAATAAAAATTCCAATTCCATCAAGATCAACCCGACAATCCAATTTATTCCATTTGCCCACATGTAGAACAAACATTAGAAAAAAAATTCCAATTCCTGGAATATGTACGCAATATAACAAAAAAATTCACAGCATAGACATTTAAAAAAAAATCTTCAGAAATATCGAATAGAAGAAACGCGTACGATAAATTAATACGAAACTATGAAATGTATCGGGAGCATCTTATATCCTTATCCTATATTCCTCTCCTTTTTCTCTAACAAAACATTAATTTTAAGATTAAAACTCAACTTATTAAAACTCAAAAAGCAATAATAAAAATAATCCTTATAGTACCCATAAGAACTCCATCAAAAGACATTTTTAAAAATTTTAAAGTGTTCAGTATAATAAAACTATACTCAAAAAATGCTCTAATCAAATTTACAGAAAAATATGAGTACCCTGCTGACCAACACAAATATATTACAAGGAAGAATTCCTCAAAACTATTGAACATCCCAAAATTAAATACGTCTTTTGGCCAGAAAAATCATCATTTCCATGCTACAAAACTATATAATGCCCTGCCAATTGAACTCAAAAACACAACGGAGACACAAAAATTTAAAAACAACATCAAATTATGGCTAAGTAAACACGAAGATGAGGAAATCAATAAAATTATGAACTGAACAAATGTGAAGACAATTTTTTAAATTTTTTTGTAGAAATTAACAAGGAAATCACGATCTACACCTATACAAAAACCTACAGTCCGCCTCGGAACAGGAATACCTAGTGAGGAGGACTGCGAATAATATACTTAACTTTGTAATTATAATTGTCGTTAATAAAAAAAAAAAAAAAAAGATATAATAAAACTCCATCTCCAAACCAATATTAGCATAGGAAACTTTTTTGGCTTGACTGAAATTCACTTGTGTGAATATACAAGTGGATTGCAGTCGTATTGTAGGTATTTATCTCTGTATTATTTATTATGTATACTGTAAGCTGTTGGTTTCTTACAAATAAATACATATTGATTCCTTATCTAACTTATTTAAGTATCGAATAAAATAGTTAATATTTATTCAGTTGTTAGATTTGAAGAGGTTTTAATTAGGACGTTTACACAGTAATTAACTAGGTTTGAACAGCCAGGATTCGATTGTATTCTCTTTACACTCTTTTCTCCATTAATCCGTGCAATATGCCTTATCCATATTAAGCGTCCACTTCTTTATCGTGTTCATTATAATAACTTTAGTCTTGCTTGGTGACCAGATATAAATAGGTACCTAGCCAGGAATCTTTACCGCTCCATTTCCTTCTCCTCGTACCTACAGTACCTAGTACGAGTAATCGTTCGTTTCGGGACACCGACTGGATTCTGATTTGGTAGGTACCTAGATAAACAAAATACACCAGAGATTTTTCCGAAAGGCGAAATAGCGAACCTAGAACGGGTTGTTTCGGAGAATTTGAACAATTATTCAAATTTCAACTTTAATTTGCGAGTTCTAAAGACTAAAGTTATTATAATGAACACGATAAAGAAGTGGACGCTTTATATGGATTAGGCATATTGCACGGATTAATGGAGAAAAGAGTGTAAAGAGAATACAATCGAATCCTGGCTGTTCAAACCTAGTTAATTACTGTGTAAACGTCCCAGTTAAAACCTCTTCAAATCTAACAACTGAATAAATGTTAACTATAGTATTGTAAGAACTGTGGTAGGTATGCGGTCTATCTTCTTTGATCTTACGAATTCGAATCAATTTACAGAATGCAACATAATTACATTCCTACCTACTTTGTACGTATCTTTTCATAAATTATCGTAAAGTCCAAGTAAGTTGCGACCTAGGTAGGTACCTGCCTACCGAAGTCTAAAAAATCAAGATTTGATTTAACTATCGATATCAAGCATGAAACTAAATTGTTTGTTTTGTGTATCCCTTGCCGGAAACCCTTTAGGTACCTATCTATTTTGTGGCGTGATACATTTTAGCTCTCATTGGTGTTATGTCACACTATCGCGTAGGGATATATAATAGTGCTATTCTATGGGAGATCGATTTATATGCACCACTTCAAAATTTTCAACACTCCTGATGGAGAAAATTAATAATGTTTGTGGTAAGGTTTGGTCGAGGGGTAGGGCTATCACCTAGCAACCCGGAGTTGCGAGTAAATTTTATTCAATTATTTTGTCTTATTTCACAATCAATTCATTTAAATAATCTGTTGTGCACTTGCGGCGAATTGAAACGTTGCTTTAAATAGTTTTAGCTATAATTAGTAACAAGATCTGAATAGCCAGTTTTTTTAAAGTTTTCTTGAGAAACTGTTTTTCACCTTCCGTTCAAATAAAATTGGTGTGGCATGGAGTTATCAAAATATTGATCGATGAAAAACATGAAAAAATAAATCTAATTTCTTCTAAGTTATAATATAATAAAGCATTGTATTGGGTTTTGGACATTTTGAAATCCGTTTCTACATTAAAAAATATAATGTTGCCCTACGAAAAGATCCGGTTTCGGAATTCGGTTTTGTTACCGAAATATACGAACATTCTTATCATATCTCACTCCAAATTTTTTATATATTTATTTTATAAGCAATAATTATTAGCCTGAAACACTCATCCACATTGAAAAATCTCCTGATAAAAGATACATGACGCAAACGGGACACGGGAAAGGACACGGGTTCATGTCCCGTTGGCGTCATGTATCTTTTATCGGGAGATTTTTCAATGTGGATGAGTGTTTCAGGCTAATAATTATTGCTTATAAAATAATTGTTATCCTTTGTGCTATGCATAAAAAATCTTGTCTTAAACATTAGTTTACCAAAAAAATAATAATTTTATAAATTTTTTTAATTGTAACATTTCGATATTTATGATATTGAGATATTTCTACAAACCATAAAAAGTGTTTTAAGGGGCGCCCACATACTTGTCTCGGCTCGGCAAGCGTCCGCAAGCGTTTGGCTTGGCTTGAATAGGCTTGCGATAGCTTGCCGCCGATCAGGCCGGGGTCCGGTTGGTATTCTGTCCACAAGGCGCGGCAAGCGTTGCTAACTTGCGCCTTGTATGTGGCAATTAACCCTGAGAAGAGTACAACTCCGAGCTGTTTATAGTAAATATCGTGAAAATGAATAACTGGACAAATGATAATCATTTTTTTTTAAATTATATCAAGCAGGGTCCTGTGTATGGATTTATTTATTTAAAAAAAACATATAATTAATTCAAGTAAATTAGTTAATTTTTATATGAAAAGGAACAAGACACAGAAAAATAAATAAAGTAACGGTTGCAACTGGGTCTCTCGTATATCCGGGACGAATGCATTATACCACTCTTATTGTGTGTGAATACCGCACAAGAGTCTCAACTGCTCCAAGCCATCTGGAGCCAGTGAGACTATGGCATCCCCAATTGGGGTATGTTGTGAGGCTGGAGGTAGTGGTGGAGGGGAAGTAAATGGGGAAGAGGAAGGTAGGGAAGTACCAAGCGCGTAGATGCCGACGTTTGGCTTGCCTACGCTTACCTAGGCTTGCGTTGCCACAAGTGTCTGAAGATGGCCCTAACAGGCTGAAACCGGTCACGGTCAAATAAAAAACAAGTGGAAAAAAGTTTAAAATTGTGTTCTTTATATATATTTGTCAAGTGGTACCTAAGTGTCTGGGCGTAGCATTAACTTTTCGTCGGGCCAGTTTTTTCTTCGAGCTTGTTGCTGTGAATTCAAGGTAAAATACTTTATTATTTGAGGTGATTTTTAAATTATTAAGAAAGCGATGTAAGTGGTGTAAACAAAGTGATTTGTTTTTATTTAATTTGTTATTATTATTAGAAGTGAGTGCATATAATAAAGGCTTCGCATTTATCGTTCTCGATGGTAGTCAACGCGCATGGACTTGGCACGCGTGAATCGAATGTTACCTACAGGCTGTTTCAAAGTTCGTTCGTCGCTCAACAATATTAAAATATTTAGGTACTTACTACTATTTCGGATTTTCGTCGCTCAACAATATTGAAATATTTAGGTACTACTATTTCGGATTTCTTTCAGAAACTGCTTCTTGAACCCATTATTAGAACCATTTAGCGCCCTTGAGGTGATCTTTCACAAAAACGGCGCTCTACAAATTATCCAATTATTATTATTATTTGCCTGTGATTAATTAAGCTAGTGTGTGTCGGAGTAATGTAAGCTTAATCGATAAATACTGAAAGCATGCCTTCCGTTCGATGTTTCCTGCTTTAATTAAGACAGTTACTATTGGCAAACTGCGTCATTTTGTGGAACAATAAAAGAAATAAATTTTAATCGAATACTAAAAGTTGTTTTATTAATTTAAAACTAGGAATATTTCTGTGTCATTTATGAAAATGAGATGTATTAGGTACCTATACGCAGTTCTACTATAAAAGGTAAACAAAGTGTTTTTATTTTATTTAATGGTGTTACTAAGGTTAGGTAAAGAGATGCAACTCGGTAAAAAAACTTAAGTATTTAGAAAATAAAATTGGTATAAATAGGTATTCATCAAAATTAAAAAGTAATTATGGGAATAGAGGTATAATCTGATTACTACATGACGGCCACTTTTGTCTAAATATTGACGTAAATAAACTAACGTGAAGTTGACAACACGCCGAAAATGTTAAATGCTAATGAGTATTGCCACGCAAAAAAATCGTCACCAATAATTCGTCAAATCTTCTTAGGTGTAAAAAATTTACAATCCGGCAGGATCAGTCCCCTCTCCAGAATAGCTATTACGATGTTGAAGCGTCGTTTTAGGGAATATTTATGAGTAGGGCCGTAGATATATTTATTTTCAAATGTATTGACTTAATATTTAATATACGTAATAAGTATGCAAGGACATTTTAAGAAATAAAGGAAGTGAGAAATTAACTTTATATCTCCTAATGGGGAATTGTGATAAAAATTATTCATCTAAATGTTACAGATTTAAAATTTAATGTGTTTTTGTTGCTGTAGGTAAATGCTTAATTTTTTTCTGAATGTTTAGTCGAATTACACATTTTTTGTCGAAATCATAAAAATATATACCTATTTTCAATTCATGAAAGTTTCCACTTCTTTAGTAATTCCTCTTTTGGTTTGCGAAGGATTACCACGCACAAGTTTCATCATGAAAAAGATTTACGGCAGTAAAATTACTTTGCGAACTCCATATACCTATTATACTTTTGCGTCAAATATGCACTCACTCATTCAAGGCTTCGTTCGGCCAATAGTGTTATACCAAAGAACTCACACAATCACGCTTTAGTGTATTTAAAGGGCCACGATGAGGGGTCAGTAATTAGTCGGCAAATTCTGTTCATCTCCTTACGAAGTAATCTTCTATTTAATTACAAGTATTTAAATCTCCGAGCCCTTGGCTTTAAATAAACTCAAACACAGTGCGTCAAAAGTTTCCCGTGGTTGAAGGATCATTCGTTATTTGAAGGGAACGTGATGGCAACACGTATGAGAAGATATAACGGTATGTACCTAATTATCTATGCTTTATTAGTATTATTAAGTTTTTTTTTAATCTTTTATTATTAGGTGTATTTTAAAAATTATTTATATTTACATTATCTCTTATTAATATATATATATTTTTTTAAATTAACTTTTTTTATTATATTTATTATTTTATTAAACAGGTAAATTTCCCGCAAATGTTTTATTTGTCCCTATACACTTTCTACATACATTATTTTAAAAAAGGCACTCACAATTATTTTAAAAATGCCAAACTAAGAACGTTTAAACCTATTTAAAAAAAGGTTTTTAAGTTCTTGGTTTGTGTTTATTTGAGAAATTCAAACTAAGAACCTTGTTTTTGATAATTATGCGTATTTGTGTGGCATTCGTATTTAAACAAAAGGTTTTTAAGTTCTTGGTTTGTGTTTATTTGAGAAATTCAAACTAAGAACCTTGTTTTTGATAATTATGCGTATTTGTGTAGCATTCGTAAGTAAAACTGGAAAACTTTGCTAAATAACACTTTGATTCAACTTAGGTAATTTGAATAAAAGTCAAGTTTTTATCAAACTTTATTTTGGATTTGAGGTCGAAATTTACAACCAAACTAAATAATTATTTTTTAATCAACAGGTACCTTAAGCAAATTTCTAGTACACATTTGTACCATTTTTTTATTCAGGTTTTAATTTAAGATAACATAGAAAATTTAGAAATTAGAAAATGTGTTAACAATCAATTAAGTATTATAAATAACCACGTATTAATAGCAATCTCTTTCATTTATTTTCATATTAATACATATATGTATATTAATATATGTATTAATTATAATTTATTTTTGGGTAAAGGTTACGAATTCTGCTTTATGGTAAATATGGAATGTTTATTTTGAATTTATACTTGAATTAAGTTATATTATTACCAAAAGTGACTATCGATGTCGGGGAAAACGAAAAATAAACACATTTAATTTTGTTTAATTTATTTCACCACCGGTGTTCGACCAAAACTATAAAGCCATGTTCCATTTGTTCACGAGATTTCAATTCAAATAAAATGTAATTTGCTGGAAGTAGCAAACCCTTTATAACGCATCCCCTTTAGAGTTATATCACAGTTTGTTTGTGGGCTACGCTAGGTTTGTATAGACTGCTTTTTGATTTTATTCTCATACCTTTTTAAAATATCTTGACATGAATTATTTTCGATATTATAAATAAATTTCAACTTATATAGTTCATTTTCTTTTATGAATGTAGTTAATTTTTTATATTAATGTAGTTCGTTTTTTATGTGAATGTAGTTGATTTTTTTATTTGAACCACGGCGCCGCATACTAATTGACATATCGCGTGAATGAACAATTTGAACTCCCCGGGCATAATTAGTAGTCCTTTGTAATAATAAAGCTAAATCCATTTATTTGAAAGTGAAATATTCCGTATTAAGCGTGAAGCGGAATACGTAACAATAATTATTTTTGTTATATTGACATCTTTGTTACTCTTTTACTCATTATTTTTAAGATACATTTAAATAAGTAATCATCACTCTTTTTAATGCCTATTGTTACTTATTTGTCTAGACCTGCTATTTTTTTAAAAATTGATTTAATCCTGACAAAGAAACCATCGGTTTCGAAACATGTTGATAATTTTGATTATATAAGTGGTGTACATAAAGCGAATTGTTTTCATTTCATTCAAATTAAAAATATATATTATACAGGGTGTCCGGGGGTAAAGTGTATTAACTTTGGGAGGTGATTCTACGTGATGGTAGAAGTAAAAAAGATAAAATACTTTTTTCGAAATTCCTTCATTTTTTTCCCCATACAAAAATATTTTTCCATAGAAGAATATTTATTTTTCCATACAAAAAATTCAACCTTGTTGCCTAAAACTACCTTAAAACGCCGGAATTTCGAAAAAAGTTATTTATCTTTTTTTCTTGCACATCATGTAGAATCACCTCTTAATTCACTTTACCCCCGGACACCCTGTATATTGAAGGAGCACTTAAGATGCTTAAATAATAACTATTATTCGGAATTTGCTAACCGCATTTTTGAAACAAACCATTTTTTTCATTCATAAAGCTTAAAAAAATTACTTACAAATATAGTGGGTTTACAATTAGTATAGTAATTAGTAAATTAAATATTATTAATAACCTTTTTTTAAATAGCTGTCTCCTAAATTTATTATCATATTAATATTTATATTAATTTATTTTTGTTACTTAGACATTCTGGTTACTCCTTTCTTATAGTTATATTTATAATTTTTTTTAATATATAAATTCAATTAATTACCTATATAATAATTTTTAATTTTTATTTCATATAATTGTTTTTTACGATCTTACCTTTAACTAATTAATCACTAAAATGTTCAATGTTTTGTCTATGATAACTTATATTTGCTGTCTATACTTGTTTGCCTTTCATTATTTTTTTTCGTAAATTTCACTTTATCCTAATGAAGAAACCATTGCTTCTGAAATATGTTGAAAATTTTGTTAAAATAAATGGTGCAAACAAAGTGAATTTGCATTTTAAAAACTACGTATTATTTAGTTTAATTGGGTATTTTGACCTCAATTCCAAATGTTTGCTTTGTATGATAAAGTCCGCGCAGCCGTTCTCAAGCCGAGCCAAGCCAAGCAAAGCCAAGCATGTTTATTGTAGTTATTGTTATCTCTGATAGTAGCAATCAAAAATGTGTTCATAAAAAATGCTCTTTTAGGTGACGATGACGGTACCAATTTGCAATTTTTGTTTGAGGATGGTGTTCTTGCAACCTTAAAAAGAACTAGAATAAAAAATCCTGTTCCCGGTGTACGTACACAAGCCTTATGGAAAGATGGCCAGTGGTATTGGGGAAAAGTGGTGTCCCAAAGTAATGCAAAGCATATCATTAACAAAAACGGTGAAATTACCATTTTAACACCTCATGATTTTGGGAATGACTCAATTGACACTACACCGCCCATGGCAGAAAACTTACCTGTACATGAAAAGATTTATGATTTGCAAGAGATAAATGGTTTGTTCGGTTCTATAAATATTATTTCTAATACTTACCTATAGCTACCTAGTATATATATTTTTAATAAGTACATAATCAAAGTTCTTTTGTTGAAGCATACGCCTGCTGGCTTACAATAATTTTACCATTCGCAATACCAATACTAGTGTCAATTTTGAATATTACCAGGTACCTTGTGATAATAATTATATTTTTACTGTTTATTTAGGAACGCCAGTCTGTTCAACTCCTGTCAATCCAAACAAAAAAATTACAATTACCGAACACATTATACTCCCAAATTCCTCAAAGTATAAATTTAATCAAAACGGAGAGATTATCATTTTAACACCTCATGATTTTGGGATTGACTCAGTCGACACTACATCGCCCTCGCCCACGGCAGAAAATTTACCTGAAAAAATTGATGATTTGCGAGAGATAAAAGGTAAGTTCGATTCTTAAAATATTCTGATTTCTGATACTTACTTATATCTAACTAATGTATTTTTTAAATGGGTACCTAATCAAATTTGTTTTGTCACCAGTCTATTCAACTCCAATTAATCCAAAAACCACTATCGATCAAATTATTCTGCCAAGTACTATTGCAAACCATAACTTAAATAAAGACGAAGGAATCACCATTTCAATACCTCTTGATTTTGGGTCTGACAGAACAGACGGAAGACCTAAACATTTTGAAAATGTAAATTCATCTTTACTCAATAAATCTACTTTAGATATAAAAGTTGTGGTCGATATAAGCAAACTTACAGTAAATCCCTCTGGAAAAAAAAAAAATTTTGTTGTTACTGTAATACATTACAGTCAAAGTTCGCCCGGCATTTGGAACTAAAACATAACACTGAAAAAGACATACAGAAATTCATAAATCTTCCAAAGGGAAATCATGAAAGACTTTCCATCATTGATGCCATCAGAAAAAGGTCAAACTTTATTCATAACACAAATTCCCAATTGAACACTGGTGTTTTAATTACATCTAGGCAACGCCAGCAAACTTTTCTCAACAATGCCCAAGATTACATATGTTGCCCTAACTGCAAAGGTTTCTTTTCTAAACGTACTCTACGTCTTCATTACAAAAAATGCAATGAATCGCATAAAAAAGGATCACGTATAGTAAAAATAATGGGGAGACGGCTAACCGGTTACTTGCACCACAGAGCTAACGACATACTTAGATATACAGTTTTCCCCGTACTGAGAGATGATTCCATAACAAAATCCATTCAGTATGACGAACTTCTAATTGTGTTCGGAAATAAACTGTGTGAAAAGTACAAAACCCACCAACACGACATGATAAGAGCCCACCTGAGATTGCTAGGAAGGTTTAAAATGGCGATTAAAAAGATCAATAAGGAAATAAGTGACTTTGCATCTATATTTCAACCAAAAAATTTTGATTCAGCAATCAGCGCCCTTCGAGAATGTGCTAAGTGGGACAGATTGACCATGTGGTTCAAAACTCCAGCCGTTGCCAATAATCTCACAACACTACTAAAAAAGCTGGCACATTGCCTACGTGCAGAATGCATAAAAAAACAAAATGAAGGAAAAAAAAAATGGCGGAAGATTTTCTTGTCCTCTTCGAGGAAGAAGTCCCTGTACTTATAAACAAGCCTGCAATAGAGGATCAAATCAAACTAAGAAGATTAAAACAAGTAATTCTTCCCTCAAAGGATGATATTAGACTCTTACATAATTATCTAAAAAGAAAATGTTCTACCTGTACTGAGACTTTAGAAAAAGGTTTCGACTTCAATGCTTGGAAAACATTGTGCGAAGCTACCTTGATGTCTGTCATGATATTTAACAGAAGACGTGCTGGAGAAATTGAAAGAATAACTCTGTCGGATTTTCAATGTCAGGAAGCAATCGATGTAAACACTCATCTATTCAGTCAAATGTCAAAAGAACACAGAAATCATGCACAACAATTTGTACGAATTACTCTTCGAGGTAAATTGGGAAGAACTGTGCCTGTTTTATTAAAATCATTTTTGATAAAATCAATTGAGCTGATACTCAAATTTCGCCATCAGGCTGGCGTGCAACCAGATAATGAATTTATTTTCAGCGTACCGAATACTGGAAATAATGGGGTAAAAAAGCCGTATTTGCGGGCATGTGAACTTCTGAGATTATTTTCTCAGGAATGTGGAGCTTCATTCCCTTCCACACTTCGAGGCACAACTCTACGCAAACATATAGCCACACACATAGCGATGCTGGGAATCGAAGATGAGGAAGTATCGGATCTTGCAAACTTTATGGGTCATAGCAAGCAAATTCACAAAGAAATATACAGAATTCCCGTAACCATCAGAGATGTCACTAATGTATCCAAATTATTGGAAGCTGCGATGGGTGAAGATGCAACAGATGAAGATGAATCAGATTATGATATCAGTTTCCCTAAAGAGTCTGAAATCGTAAAAAATCATAGTCTAACGAGTTCCCTGGCTTCCACTAGTCACTTGGATGGCACGGAGTCACCTGGATCGGACCAAATATGTGAGTTTTGAATAGCATTATTTCTCTCGGGAGTACGTGTAATTGTACCCACTCAAATTCTGGATGATCGCTTACAAAATAATGATATAAAAATAGTCATAGGTGTCAGGTCTCCTTAATGGCCTCTCTTGTTGAGTGGATAATATGATCCTCCGCTAAGAATCCTGGGTTCAAATCCCCGGGTTTGCTAGTAAATTTTATTCAATCAATTTTTTTTCTTCATAATTTATTAATTTAAAATAATGTATTGTACATTTGTGGCACATTCCAGAGTAGTGGATCCTTTCAGTATCGCCCTGGTGAAAGAATCCAGAATTGAAACGTTGCTTGAAATGGTTTTATCCGTATTTGGTGACCAGATCTGAATACCACTTCCTTCCCTTAGGCACTTCCGTATCTTCCTCTTTCCCATCTCTTCCCTCCCCACTGCCTTCAGCCTCACAACATTCCCCGTTTGTGGATGCCATTGTTTCACTGGTTCCAGATAGTTGGGACCAGTCACGAAAAAATTTCAAATTAGACCTGTAGTATGGTCAGTAGTGTACATAATGCAGGATTTATCTGGGATATATCACAGGCAGATTTATTAACAGCAGATTATTTGATCATTTCATAAACCATTTATTTATTCCAGGGACTGAAACACGGAAGAGATGTGCTAAAATATCATGTTCAGATTTCAATCTTCCTGGATCAAGCCATGAAAATATGAATAATACAGAACATGGATGCCTGCCGAAGAATGCGGATACCTCAGTGGATACAACACGGTCATTTAATGAATCCGGTGAAAAACGGCGCAGCAGTAAGTCTTTTTGGATCCTAGTCATAATTAGAGATGTGAACCAAATATATTATTTTATATAATATATACGTATATCACCATATATAGTCGTAGCACTATACTTTGAAAAGTATAGTGCTACGACTTGAGAAAACATTAAAATGTAAATGAGTTGAGCACTTTCTAGGTGTAAATAACGAGTAATCAGTACACTTTCAATGTTTTATTGCTCATATATAAATTTTTTTGTCATTTTGATAATAACTTAACATTTTTATTGTACTTTATGCATTATTTTTCAATAATTTTGATATTTATGATTTACTGTTGTTTTAAATTTAATTAAATGTTATCGATATGTAAAAGCCCAATAGGGCGTTAATAAATAAATAAATAAACTCTTGTGTTTGGTGAAGGAGTTCCTGCTCAAATAAAAGTCATATTATAAGCAATAAAATATTGTAAATAATAAGAAAATAGATAAGAAAAATGAACCATTTATCGATAAAGGAAAACCACGAATTTTTAAATATAATAACAAATATGGAATCTTATTGTAGTTTTAGATAATTTTTCAATTGAGGCTTTTATATTTAAAATTTTGTTCAATTTCATTTATCAAAGTTAAAGATTTAGGAATTATTAATTTCTTCCTTCCTACATTTTACTCATGAAACAAAAGCCTTGTTTTTAACCGATCTTTAGTAGGCATCGTCTTTTACTTACCGCTAACACTCCTTTTTAGTATCTACTAAAAATATAATGTTCATTTTATTTTTGTGTTTCAGCATCTCCCTACGGAAAAACTAAAAGAGTGAAATGGAGCGAAGAAGAAAGAAAAGCAGCTTCAAAATATTTCGGTGATTTTAAAGCTCTAAAAAAGTTGCCCTCATTAAATGACTGTCATAAAGCAATAATGGAAAATGCAGTGCTACAAAACCGGCAGCCACAGCAGTTGAAAACATGGATTGATAACCAAAGAAGAGCAGAAACCCGCCGTCAATCGTATGCAGATAAAAATAGATATTTTTAGGTATGTACCTAGTAATGCTAAGTAGGCAAATAAACTCCAATTTTCTAAATATAATCTAAATTTCCAACCTGAGGGTGTAATTCATAGCGTCTAATGTTTTTTTTTTCAGAAAGTCACTTCTACGTACTGTTTACTATTGGAAGAAACGACAAAAATAATGCACCTGGGGCACACTAAGAATATGGAGTGTATGGTCAGGTTAATGGAAGACGAGTCCAGGACCAACATTCAGCTGAAGGAACTGGAGTCACAGACATGGCCGGCCCTGAACCAAAACGCTGGCGCAAATATACCTTTTATATATCATTTTCAATAATATATTCCTCGGGACATTTTCTTAGCAAAATTGATTGTTTCATTTCGTATTTTATGTAGCTATCCTTCCATTCCCCTACCCCCATGGAGCAATTTTTCAAAGTCGACTTTATCAGCCTCCGTGGTCTAGGGGTAAAGCTCTTGACTACAGATCCGAAGGTCGCGGGTTCAAACCCCGGCGGGTGCAAGTTAATATGATTTGATTATTATTAGGGCTTTTACAAATAATAACTTGTAACATAAGTGTAATAATATAAAATAGAAACAATAATAGCAGGGATAGTAACAAAAATAACAATAATACTAAATTAATTGCAGGGATACAGAATTTTAGACATTTCTGATATAAATTTTGGTAAGGAATAAATGAAAATATCATCGGAACTAAATTTATTTCCAATCTGTAGTCTTTCGATTGGGGAATTAGTGAAATAGTAATAGAATAATAAAGTAATAAATAAACAAAGAACAGCTCTGGAAGCCTCATTTCACAATTTGGTAATCTGAATGTTATTACTAATTTTTTTTATCAAGTCAGGTGCATCTATTGAGCCATTACTAATGTAAATAAAATTACTAGATCGCTCTTACTTCTTCTACAAGATAATTATGAATTATGTTATTCAAGTAATGTTATTTTACAAATTATTCAGTTTAAAAAACATGTGGTATACTTGCGGCACGTTCCAGAGTGGAAGATACTCTTAGCATCGCTCTGGTATAAGACCACCATTCATAATTGAAACGTTGCTTGAAATTTCTTTAACGGTTTTTGGTGACCAGATGTGAATAGCCAGGTACTTTCCTCTTCCCCATATCCTTCCCCTCCCCACTACCTTCAGCCGCAGAACATAACCCAATTGTGGACGCCATAGCCTCACTGGCTCCAGATGGCTGGGAGTTGAAAGTGCTCCCAACCGCCTGGAGCCAGTGAGACTATGGCATCCCAAATAATTGGGTATGTTTTTATATACATATATGTGACACCTCACAAGAGCGTCCCTGCCTGTGCAGTGTACAGACAGGGGAACTATGTCACCACCGGTTGGGCGGCGTTGTGAGGCATATTAAGGTAGGGGCTGTAGGAAGGGATTTATTAATGCGGGCCTTGAAGAGGCTCGGATTATAGGAGGGAGGAAAAACAGATGCCGGTAGCTCGAAATTGCTCGTTGATAAGCTAAAAGTATTGGAGAGAGGGAGGAGATGTGGAAGAGAAAGGTGGTGAAGTACCTGGTCACCAAACACGGCTAAAGCCATTTCAATCAAATTTTCAATTCTGAATTATGGTATTACACCAGGGCAATACTGAGAGTACCCTCCAATCTGGAACGTATCGCAAATATACCTTATATTATTTTTAAAGATAAATTGTGAAATAATACAATGCCATATCTGCTTTGTTACTTTTATCTATGGGTAAAACCATGTAGGTACCTACCCAACACATAAGTTAAAATGTGTAACGGAACAGGGAAGATAGGCCATTCATCGTTGTTAGTTTGTGTGTAGTGTCGCCAACATCATATAACCTAACAATGACCTGCATATACACTCCTACATAGTCACCAAACGTACAACCCGTGCAGTATGGTCTAAGCTCGATGACAGTTGGCACGATTCCATGCCATATCCGCTTTGTTTCTATTATCTATGGATAAAACCATCTAGGTGCCTACCTAACACAAAAGTTAAAATGTGTAACGGAACAAGGAAGATAGGCCATTAATCGTTGTTAGTTTGTGTGTAGTGTCGCCAACATCATATAACCTAACAATGACCTGCATATACACTCCTACATAGTCACCAAACGTACAACCCGTGCAGTATGGTCTAAGCTCGATGACAG
Source organism: Hesperophylax consimilis (assembly GCF_061612785.1). Taxonomy (NCBI): domain Eukaryota; kingdom Metazoa; phylum Arthropoda; class Insecta; order Trichoptera; family Limnephilidae; genus Hesperophylax; species Hesperophylax consimilis. The sequence continues at coordinate 29,186,381 of NC_142859.1, forward strand.
TTGGAAAACTTCCATGCCATATCCGCTTTGTTTCTATTATCTATGGATAAAACCATCTAGGTGCCTACCTAACACAAAAGTTAAAATGTGTAACGGAACAAGGAAGATAGGCCATTAATCGTTGTTAGTTTGTGTGTAGTGTCGCCAACATCATATAACCTAACCATGACCTGCATATACACTCCTACATAGTCACCAAACGTACAACCCGTGCAGTATGGTCTAAGCTCGATGACAGTTGGCACGATTCCATGCCATATCCGCTTTGTTTCTATTATCTATGGATAAAACCATCTAGGTGCCTACCTAACACAAAAGTTAAAATGTGTAACGGAACAAGGAAGATAGGCCATTAATCGTTGTTAGTTTGTGTGTAGTGTCGCCAACATCATATAACCTAACAATGACCTGCATATACACTCCTACATAGTCACCAAACGTACAACCCGTGCAGTATGGTCTAAGCTCGATGACAGTTGGCACGATTCCATGCCATATCCGCTTTGTTTCTATTATCTATGGATAAAACCATCTAGGTGCCTACCTAACACAAAAGTTAAAATGTGTAACGGAACAAGGAAGATAGGCCATTAATCGTTGTTAGTTTGTGTGTAGTGTCGCCAACATCATATAACCTAACAATGACCTGCATATACACTCCTACATAGTCACCAAACGTACAACCCGTGCAGTATGGTCTAAGCTCGATGACAGTTGGCAAACTTCCATGCCATATCCGCTTTGTTTCTATTATCTATGGATAAAACCATCTAGGTGCCTACCTAACACAAAAGTTAAAATGTGTAACGGAACAAGGAAGATAGGCCATTAATCGTTGTTAGTTTGTGTGTAGTGTCGCCAACATCATATAACCTAACAATGACCTGCATATACACTCCTACATAGTCACCAAACGTACAACCCGTGCAGTATGGTCTAAGCTCGATGACAGTTGGCAAACTTCCATGCCATATCCGCTTTGTTTCTATTGTCTATGGATAAAACCATCTAGGTGCCTACCTAACACAAAAGTTAAAATGTGTAACGGAACAAGGAAGATAGGCCATTAATCGTTGTTAGTTTGTGTGTAGTGTCGCCAACATCATATAACCTAACCATGACCTGCATATACACTCCTACATAGTCACCAAACGTACAACCCGTGCAGTATGGTCTAAGCTCGATGACAGTTGGCACGATTCCATGCCATATCCGCTTTGTTTCTATTATCTATGGATAAAACCATCTAGGTGCCTACCTAACACAAAAGTTAAAATGTGTAACGGAACAAGGAAGATAGGCCATTAATCGTTGTTAGTTTGTGTGTAGTGTCGCCAACATCATATAACCTAACAATGACCTGCATATACACTCCTACATAGTCACCAAACGTACAACCCGTGCAGTATGGTCTAAGCTCGATGACAGTTGGCACGATTCCATGCCATATCCGCTTTGTTTCTATTATCTATGGATAAAACCATCTAGGTGCCTACCTAACACAAAAGTTAAAATGTGTAACGGAACAAGGAAGATAGGCCATTAATCGTTGTTAGTTTGTGTGTAGTGTCGCCAACATCATATAACCTAACCATGACCTGCATATACACTCCTACATAGTCACCAAACGTACAACCCGTGCAGTATGGTCTAAGCTCGATGACAGTTGGCACGATTCCATGCCATATCCGCTTTGTTTCTATTATCTATGGATAAAACCATCTAGGTGCCTACCTAACACAAAAGTTAAAATGTGTAACGGAACAAGGAAGATAGGCCATTAATCGTTGTTAGTTTGTGTGTAGTGTCGCCAACATCATATAACCTAACAATGACCTGCATATACACTCCTACATAGTCACCAAACGTACAACCCGTGCAGTATGGTCTAAGCTCGATGACAGTTGGCACGATTCCATGCCATATCCGCTTTGTTTCTATTATCTATGGATAAAACCATCTAGGTGCCTACCTAACACAAAAGTTAAAATGTGTAACGGAACAAGGAAGATAGGCCATTAATCGTTGTTAGTTTGTGTGTAGTGTCGCCAACATCATATAACCTAACCATGACCTGCATATACACTCCTACATAGTCACCAAACGTACAACCCGTGCAGTATGGTCTAAGCTCGATGACAGTTGGCACGATTCCATGCCATATCCGCTTAGTTTCTATTGTCTATGGATAAAACCATCTAGGTGCCTACCTAACACAAAAGTTAAAATGTGTAACGGAACAAGGAAGATAGGCCATTAATCGTTGTTAGTTTGTGTGTAGTGTCGCCAACATCATATAACCTAACAATGACCTGCATATACACTCCTACATAGTCACCAAACGTACAACCCGTGCAGTATGGTCTAAGCTCGATGACAGTTGGCAAACTTCCATGCCATATCCGCTTTGTTTCTATTATCTATGGATAAAACCATCTAGGTGCCTACCTAACACAAAAGTTAAAATGTGTAACGGAACAAGGAAGATAGGCCATTAATCGTTGTTAGTTTGTGTGTAGTGTCGCCAACATCATATAACCTAACCATGACCTGCATATACACTCCTACATAGTCACCAAACGTACAACCCGTGCAGTATGGTCTAAGCTCGATGACAGTTGGCAAACTTCCATGCCATATCCGCTTTGTTTCTATTATCTATGGATAAAACCATCTAGGTGCCTACCTAACACAAAAGTTAAAATGTGTAACGGAACAAGGAAGATAGGCCATTAATCGTTGTTAGTTTGTGTGTAGTGTCGCCAACATCATATAACCTAACAATGACCTGCATATACACTCCTACATAGTCACCAAACGTACAACCCGTGCAGTATGGTCTAAGCTCGATGACAGTTGGCAAACTTCCATGCCATATCCGCTTTGTTTCTATTATCTATGGATAAAACCATCTAGGTGCCTACCTAACACAAAAGTTAAAATGTGTAACGGAACAAGGAAGATAGGCCATTAATCGTTGTTAGTTTGTGTGTAGTGTCGCCAACATCATATAACCTAACCATGACCTGCATATACACTCCTACATAGTCACCAAACGTACAACCCGTGCAGTATGGTCTAAGCTCGATGACAGTTGGCACGATTCCATGCCATATCCGCTTTGTTTCTATTATCTATGGATAAAACCATCTAGGTGCCTACCTAACACAAAAGTTAAAATGTGTAACGGAACAAGGAAGATAGGCCATTAATCGTTGTTAGTTTGTGTGTAGTGTCGCCAACATCATATAACCTAACAATGACCTGCATATACACTCCTACATAGTCACCAAACGTACAACCCGTGCAGTATGGTCTAAGCTCGATGACAGTTGGCACGATTCCATGCCATATCCGCTTTGTTTCTATTATCTATGGATAAAACCATCTAGGTGCCTACCTAACACAAAAGTTAAAATGTGTAACGGAACAAGGAAGATAGGCCATTAATCGTTGTTAGTTTGTGTGTAGTGTCGCCAACATCATATAACCTAACAATGACCTGCATATACACTCCTACATAGTCACCAAACGTACAACCCGTGCAGTATGGTCTAAGCTCGATGACAGTTGGCAAACTTCCATGCCATATCCGCTTTGTTTCTATTATCTATGGATAAAACCATCTAGGTGCCTACCTAACACAAAAGTTAAAATGTGTAACGGAACAAGGAAGATAGGCCATTAATCGTTGTTAGTTTGTGTGTAGTGTCGCCAACATCATATAACCTAACAATGACCTGCATATACACTCCTACATAGTCACCAAACGTACAACCCGTGCAGTATGGTCTAAGCTCGATGACAGTTGGCACGCTTCCATGCCATATCCGCTTTGTTTCTATTATCTATGGATAAAACCATCTAGGTGCCTACCTAACACAAAAGTTAAAATGTGTAACGGAACAGGGAAGATAGGCCATTCATCGTTGTTAGTTTGTGTGTAGTGTCGCCAACATCATATAACCTAATAATGACCTGCATATACACTCCTACATAGTCACCAAACGTACAACCCGTGCAGTATGGTCTAAGCTCGATGACAGTTGGCACGATTCCATGCCATATCCGCTTTGTTTCTATTATCTATGGATAAAACCATCTAGGTGCCTACCTAACACAAAAGTTAAAATGTGTAACGGAACAAGGAAGATAGGCCATTAATCGTTGTTAGTTTGTGTGTAGTGTCGCCAACATCATATAACCTAACAATGACCTGCATATACACTCCTACATAGTCACCAAACGTACAACCCGTGCAGTATGGTCTAAGCTCGATGACAGTTGGCACGATTCCATGCCATATCATCTTTGTTTCTATTATCTATGGATAAAACCATCTAGGTGCCTACCTAACACAAAAGTTAAAATGTGTAACGGAACAAGGAAGATAGGCCATTAATCGTTGTTAGTTTGTGTGTAGTGTCGCCAACATCATATAACCTAACAATGACCTGCATATACACTCCTACATAGTCACCAAACGTACAACCCGTGCAGTATGGTCTAAGCTCGATGACAGTTGGCACGCTTCCATGCCATATCCGCTTTGTTTCTATTATCTATGGGTAAAAGTTTGTTGGTACCTATAAAAAAGCTAAAATTAACAATAAGTATTGAAAATTATTTTTTTCGAGATGGATGAAATTTTTCACTCTTTTATCTTTCGAAAAAGTTTCATAAAGGATTTGACTTGAAGACGAAACATTACTTTATCGTAAAGTACCAAATTCACAGCGCGTAAATATCTACATATTTATTTGATATTATTATTTGTGCCATCTGGCGTTAAAAATATTAATAATTACACATTATTTCAATGGAAGTTTCCTACTTACCATAGGTCGAAAGTATGCTTTATGTACACGAAACACCTCTCTGTGAAAAGCATTATTTGAGACCACGACGGGAAATTATATATAACGCATACATTGAGGACTGTCTTCAAACTATCGTCTGGACAGAATAAAAATATGTCTTCAAAGTATGCTCTAGATGTATGTATCGATATATATTTTAAACGGTACATCATAGACGTATATAGCTGTGAGGGGGTAGTTTTTAAGGGTTGATTAAACAAAATGGCATTAAAAAAAAAGTGTATATAATGTGGCTCAAAGTATGCTTTATACAAATATATATATATATAAATACTTATAATATATATATATTTTTCAATGAAAAGAAAAATGTAATTAACATAGTACACACAAAATAAATTACTCAACGATGCGATTTTTTCATATAATTTAACACGCAAATAATTGTGGACTTAATACAACCCTGAATTAGAGACAAGCCCAAAAAAAATAACCCATACTTCTAAATTTTTTTGCGCGTATCAAGTAAAAACGCGTGATTTTAACCAAAACATCAAAGTTTTTCAAAAAAAGAACGTTTATGTTATTATTAAAAAAAAAAAATTATAAAAAAAATAAATATATATATATATACATTTGCCTCGATAAATAAATGGTGTTAAGCACTATTGCCTTCGCGTATTTATACAGTATGCAACTTTATGCATATCAAGCTATCAGTAATCTAAAATGAGTCAGTATTGCAAGGTTAGACTGCATTGCAAAAGATTTATTTACTTTTTTATTCCTAACCACTTATGTCCCGTTAACTCGTAATTTATGACAGCTGCATTTAATTAACATGATAATTTGTCACGTGCTGTACTTATGGTAAACAGATCTCTGTGAATTGTATGAACAATACACTGTCACCATCAGAGGCGGCTCTAGGAGGGGCCTACTCTGTATTTTTAGAAACATTCCTGCCGCCGCACAGTGGGTTGAAAATCGCCTTTCATAGACATAGAGACTTGAATTTTCAAGGGTATTTTTTTTGGCTAGAAATGGATTCTGCTGATTATTACTATGCTATAAAATTTCGTAGTTTTAAGTTGCGCCACAGTACGAAGTGTGTCAAAAAATACAAATAAATAGTAGTATATCTGTGTGTAAGGATATAATGGCCAACCTTATGATTCCAGAGATAGCCTCATTTTTAATGTCAGTGCCATTCAATTTTTTCTTAAAAAATGTTAACTCCTTCATTTGTACACGCAATTGCTTCATACGAAATTTTATAGCTTAGTAATGATCAGCAGAATTTATTTCTAGCCAAAAAAATACCCTTTAAAATTCAAGTCTCTATGTCTATGAAAGGCGATTTTCAGCCCACTGTGCGCCGATGCTATAGACTCGGTAAATATTTATATATTGTAATTACTTTACGCAATGATTAAATGTATTGCGGAGGAATACCAACAAATTTGAACCCTGTGTTTATTATATTTACAGAGATATTTTATTAATTAAAGACGATGTTCACTCACCGGCAAGGAAAGGTTAAACCGCGAACTTACTGTTTGTTAACCCGAAGTGGAAGGTGAATCGAAAAAAAATTAATATCATGTGAGGCATGTGGCAGCTGGTAGAGGTGTTGCAATGCGCATTAATATATTATAATGTCAATGTATGTCATACATTTAAAAAAAATAATGGATGCGATTTATAGATGAAGCCGATACTAAAATTTGAACCATTTAATAAATACCACAAGGAGAAAAACATAATTATTATTATTTACAATGATATTTTAGAACACCCTTTTCAAGGAAGCGGATGACAAATAATACCGTATATATCTATAATTATGCTTTAAGATAAATATTTTATTCTTTAATGTGTATTTTGGGATTTCTGTTACGGAATAGATTAACCAATTCTTAGCGTTAAAGTTAAAATTAAAATAATTCATTGCTTTGACTAAGTACTAAGCGATGTGCGCAATGTGACACTACACCCAGTGTCTGAGTCTATATGAGCTACAGTCAGTTTCAGCATGCTATTGTAGTTGGTCATATAACTAACTAACCATCATGCCGTTTCCCCGCAGGGGTAGACAGAGAGGACGAACCGCCAAACAACTCGGTCTTGGCACACACTTCTTACCTCATTCACATTCATACATTGTCTCATACATACTCTTCTATTATTCTGACTCTTGACATGGCCTGACTCGAGTATCTGAAGACATGTCACTTGATCGTGACATGTCTTCCTCGAGCGTCCCCGACTTCTGCTGCTATTTGCATTTGCATCATATATCCTCCTTACACTCCTATCTTCGCTCTACATGCGCAAACCATCTTAGCGTCCCTTTCTTAATCTTACTCATTACGCTTACATCAGCCTTGCACTCTTTGCGGATCTCCACATTCCTCACACGATCAAAGATGGTTTTACCACACATACGCTTCAGGGATCTCATTTCAACAGCATTTAATCTACTTTCATCCTTTCTTTGGTCATATAATATTTTCGTAAATAACGACTTTGCTTATCGGTAATTAGTGGAGAATTGTTTAAATGCTAAAGCAATACTGCTATGATTATTTATTTATTTATTGACGCCCTATTGGGCTTTTAAGTACATAAAAATTCCAAATTTCATTTATAACAACAGTATAAATCAAACAATAAAAAATCGATTATTATATAATGATTTCTCATACATTATTTACATTTAAAAAGTGGTGGACTAATTTGGCTTTAAATGTATTGAAGTTTAAATTAAATATGTCAGCGACATCACTTAATTCATATAATATATGTAAATGATTTTGAAAATTAAAACATTTTTGGTAGTTTTTTCAAACCTTTTGTAAATACCTATTTAGAACTGTAATAAATAGTCAATAATAATTCTAAGGTGGACACTTACTTATAAAACGTTCTATACCAGATGTAATAAACACATTTGCCCATCTCACATTTTTACGATAAGTAATCATCGATAAAACTTTATCAGTACACTTTGTTATACGATACAATCCTCTTACACAATCAATCCTTATCTAGTTTTCCCAACCTAAGTCTAAAGCAATTCATTTTAATGAGTTTTGTCCTTATCAGACATTAAAAAGTCATGTACTTTGTTTAACCATACTGTAGTGAGATAAAGACCACTATTAAAATAATTACCCCTATTAAACACATGTGGTAAATGTATAATTTAGCACAATAAATGGAGAAGTGACTGGTAAACTTTTTGTTTAGCTTATTTCAATATACGCACCGCTGTGCGATGCTGGACGCTGACACCCCACAGGAGCAGATTGTCCTATCCAATAACTAAATAAAATATCTTGTTCTAGCCAGTGAGTATCGAGTTAAAGTTATATAATAGTATTCTGCTATTACTATTACTTTGGAAATGTTAGGAGTGCATAGCAATAAAATTACAAGATGCCGTTAGTTAATAAAATGAGTTATGATTTTGTACACACATTTTGCAGAAAATGTGTGTACAAAAGGGATGCATGTTACAGGAGGGAAACATAACTGAATTAATTGAATCACCGATATTAAATTGTATTTCTATGCCTTGAAAAAAATATTATTTACTCATATTCCATATATAAATGAGCAAACAGACAATTAATCTTAGTATTTTAAAGCATAACTTGGAAAAAGTGTTTATTCACTCAAATAATTACATTATCGCCATCTATGAACGAGCATAATAAATACTTTTATGTCTTAAGAAGACGCCGAATTGTTTTACGAGATATAAAAGAGTTTATAATCTGCTCTTTCATAGATGGCGTTAGTTTAATTATTTCAATTAAATACACGTTTAAGACAAGTAATAATGAATTTGTAAGCCTCTCTTGAAAGAATTGACTTTTTATCCGGATAAAACTAATTGCTCATTTTCATATTGCGTATGTACTGGCGCACACAAATAATTCATACTAATATTGTAAAGCATAACTTTCAAAAAGCGTATTTTAGTAAAATAATCAAATCAACGCCATCTATGAACACGTAGATTATAACAAACGTCGCGTTTAACCCTAATTACGTAAAAAGTTTGTGTTTGATGGGCTATTTTACTAATTTATAATATTATTTAGTGTTAATACCGCCGGTAACTCACTGAATTTAATTTATTTTCTAGATATAACATAATAGTTAGAAGCAGTGGCGGCTCGTGACTCTTGGGTGTACTAGAGTTCTAATATTACAAAAAATGGCATTTATGATGTTGTTGTAGCTGAAAAAATTTTTTTTTTTTTTAGAAAATTGGACTTTTTATATGAAGATTTTCATGAAATTTCAGTTTCACCGCACGGATTTCCTGAAAATCTTCATACAAAAAATGGAATTTTCTAAAATAAAATAAAAAATGGTTTTTAGCTACAACAACATCAATAAGGGCATTTTTTGTAATATTAGCACTCTAGTACACCCAAAAGTCACGAGCCTGGTTGGAAGTGAGATTATATTTATAATAAAGATTGCAACACATATAGTTATTTAAAAGTGCTGTAACGGACGTACTGCTCCAATATCAGCCGACGTCGCCCCATATTAAAATCTGCTATTTACCTTAACTTTGCCTGTCCTTAAATTGAATAAAATGCCTGTAAATGTATGAAAAATTATGTAAAAATGTATATTTAATGTCAATATGTAATGTCAATACAATAAATGAAACGTCGGAGCTTGGCTAGAGGTATACGGGCAGAGAAGTTCTTCTAAAAATTCTTCTAAAAAACGGCACAACAGAAGACTCTTTAACCCAACTATCCTCTACCATACAACCAAATCATTCGTTTTATGCTCACAAAATAACTAAAAAGGAAATCTCAGATTTAATTATTTCTCTCAAACCAAATTGCGCTGTGGGCCCAGATAACCTCTCCAATCATATAGTGATTAGTCTCCGAGAACATATACTTATACCACTTCAACATATTTTCAACCAAAGTTTCAGCCTCGGCATTGTCCCCGATCACCTAAAAATAGGTTGTATTACTCCAATACATAAATCGGGAGACAAAAAGCTTATCTTAAATTACAGACCAATCACTCTGCTAAATTCGCTATCGAAACTACTAGAAAAAACTATGAAAAAAAGACTGCTCGCATACCTTGATAAACATAAACTGATCTCCACCCGTCAATTCGGGTTTAGAGCGAAAATGGGAACAGAAGACGCCTTATCGGAACTAACCACCTACATAGTGAAAAACCTAGATGGCGGTTCAAAGGTGTTAGGAGTGTTCTTAGACCTAGCAAAAGCTTTCGACACCATCTCACACAAATTACTCCAACAAAAACTCAAAAACATTGGCATTACAGGTCCACCACTAAAATGGTTCATTAGCTACATTGAAAATAGACAGCAAATTGTAAAAATAAATAATCAAGAAAGTGACAAAGTAGGCAACAGGTATGGAGTACCCCAAGGCAGCGTCTTGGGTCCCATACTGTTTCTCATCTATATTAACAGTCTAACTGAGATAAGCCTAGGGAACATAGAGTACAAAGTAATCAGTTATGCAGATGACACTGTAATTTTATTCAAAGCCCAATCATGGGAAAACGTCTTCAAACACACGGAAACAGGGATGACTGAAGTAAATAGATGGCTAATAAATAATCTACTGACACTAAATATTTCTAAAACTAAATACTTAACTTTCAGTAAAACATTAGCTGGTCAGCCAGATAGTCACCCACAACTTCATCTTCACCCCTGCACAGTTACCTCATTAACTAACTCACGCTGTGTTTGTGACAAAATTGATTATGCACAAAATATTAAATATCTCGGTTTAACTGTTGACAATAACTTAAAATGGGATCTCCAAATAAACCTAATTACAAAAAAAATACGGAAACTCTCTTACATCTTCAAAACAATTCGAAACATTATGTCACTACCTCAGCTAAAAAATATATATTTTGCACTCTGTCAAAGTATTCTTATGTATGGTATTTTAGTATGGGGAGCAGCAGCAGAGACTCATCTCAAATCACTTAAAATTAATCATAAAGCAATAATCAGAATTATGTTTAGAAAGCCTTATCAACATCCGACAGAACAGCTAATGATCAACAATAACCTATTAGACATAAATAAACTGTTCATAAAGAAGATCATCTACAAAAACTGCATAAAAATATCACCACACTTCATAACTCACTCGCAAAACACAAGAGCAAACACACACAATCAATTACAAGTACCATATATCAAATCAAATTTTGCAAAAAAACATGAATCTTACTTGGCACCACATATATTCAATAAATTTGTAGCCCAAACAAAGACCTACGTCGCATCTAATAATTTGAATTGGGTATTCAAAAGATTTTTAAACTGGTTGAATGTCAAAGAAAGAAGAGAGATAAGTAATATTCTTAATATCTAAAATTATATATTTCCTTTTTTCTACTCTGTTTTTAATTTCTGATTCTCCTCTTATTTTATTATTATTATTTTTACTATAATATATATATTTCTTTTTTTTCTTTTTTTACCACTTATTTGTTTTTATGTAATTAGAAATTGTTAGTTACCAGCCTCAGAACAGACTTTGTCTAGTGAGGAGGGTAAGGAGAAAAATCATGTATGTACATAAATAATAATAAATAAACGCCCGGGTTGCCGGCACTGAATTTTTTTTTAATTTTAAGAGAAGTAGTGTGAGAGCTGGTAAAATCATAAACATGTTTTAATTCGGGCACGATTGTTAGAACCGTGCCAAAACGTAGTGGGAAGCCGTGCCGTGCGCCATGCGCCGTCATAGCGTCACAAATGACCGGTGGTACGCCGTCATTACGTCCCACGGCCACGGTTCTGAGGATCGTGCCCAAACAAAAGAAGGCCGTGGTCACGTTCGGCCACGGCCCAAAACTACCGGCGAGCGGCGGGGCGCCGCGATAGCGTCGCAAACACGGCTCACGGATTCCAGGAATCAAAGAGAAAGTGAGCCCGTGTGCGCGTCGTGTGCCCGCTGGTGGCTATAAAACGGGCAACAGGCCCTCAAAACGTCAGATCTCCAGCAACACTCACCAGCTCAACACCTCTCTCTCTGCTCTGCCCTCTACCTCGCTCCGACTTCTGACTCTGCTCGCCTTCTTTCACTCTGACCCCCGCCTCACCCTGGACCACGGACTGCCTACCCCTTCGGACCAGACTCGGAATCAGCTCAAGAACAAGCGACAAGCGAACGGACCAGCTCTACAGCGGCTTCAGAGACGGCCCCGTTCTACCCCTCCACGCCACTGAAGGACGACATCTTCCGCCTCCACGGATTGGGATCACCGGCCCCTTACAGTCTTGTGTGTCACACGATTACGTCTGATACAAGTGCCTTGTTTTTAAATTTTTCACCATCGTTTTTGTCAATTTTGTGGTGTATTAAGCCCGTCGTCACACTAACGGCCGGCCCTGTGCAGGCGCAATTGGAGCAGTTCGCTCCGGGCTCCGACTTGCTGAAGCTCCAAGGTGCCAAGGCGCTAATAATAACTAACACCTAAAGGCCCGAATACATACGCGAACCGAACTGCCGAGCTGAATCCCAACTTATTGGAAAGGAGAGAAGCAACCGTTATTGGCGCGAAACGCCGCTTGCAGTTCCTCCGTTCTTTTCCCGCAATGCGTGGTTCTGCTAGAGTTTCGGTTCAGGTTTTTTATAGCGCCAGGCGTAGCTTGGCTCAGAACAGGTCCTGTTCCAACAGGGTCGGTAACGGTAAGGTTTCTTATTGAAGTTTCTCATTGAAGCATTAATCTCAATAATTAATGTAATTAAGTTGTATGGTTTAATCAACATAGGCGTAATATAACAATAATAAAATACTGAAAAAAAATCATGTGAGTAATATTTAGTATCAAGTTTCAGAGTGGTACAAACTGTTAGTATCGCCCCGATGAAAGAGTACAATTCTAAATGGAAACATTGCGATGCTTAAAATGTCTTTACGAATGTTTGGTGATCAAATCTGAGGAGCCAGGTATTTCCTAATCCTTTCACTCAAACTCCATTCAGAATAACAACATACTCATACCTACCACATTTGGGTTTTCACAGTCTCACTGGTTTCGGGCATCTAAGAATCTCGTGCGAAATACTTAACGGTATTTTAAAAAAGAAAAAAAATATTAAAAACTGCATAATGCATTATTTTTTCCAAAAGAAAATAAAAGTTGTTCAAAATTTAACCAGCCTAATTGCACCATAAGGAATTTCTTGGTAGTTCTTAGAGCTGAAAACTCCCACTTGGCAGAGGGTGGTTTGGTTTGGGGGAAGCGTGAATAGGAATGGGGGATGCCACCATCTCACTACTGGGGTACCTACGGGGCCGTGAGAATGCGCTAAAGGCTATTGGGTAGAGATTGCGATCCGTATGATCCGGATTATCGGATTATTAATCTTTATTTTCAAGCATGATATCCGGACTATTCGAATTTGAATTTTATTTATTTTTAAGTACATCTATTTAAATTTAATTTTTGTTTTCGTGAATAAATGAAAGAATGTCTTAATTTAGGAGGAGGGTATGGGTACCGCCTCCCCGTGAAAAATTTATTGGATAACCAACGCACCTCTCCCATAGTTCACCTAAAGTGGTTTGCTATGTTTGGTGACTTATCATCGGGTGAGACGTGTTCAGATCTTGGCACAGGATGCGCTCCGTCAGACCTCTCCAGTTGGTCTCTCTCAACCAATCGTCTTGCGCCGCAGCGGGGGGATGGATTCATACGTCTATCACTCATGACTCATTGATCCCTAGATTCCTACTCACACCTCATAACTTTTCCTTCCCAGAACTTCCTCTCATTCCTTTCCACACAACATCCGCAAATATTAAAATTATTTTCCACACGGCCTTCTGTGTGTTAATGTAAAAAAAGAATGAATGTAAATCCTTGAAGTGGAAATTAACTCACTTCCTCACGTCTTTTGGTGGCAATCATGCATACACTTGCGGAAATTACGACAGTTAATATAAGAAATAAATATCGGACCTACCCAATCGGGATTTGGCTCAGTTGTAAGCGCGGTTGACTCCAGTCTCTTGGGAAGAAGATTCAATCACCAGTCAATGTTTTAAGTTTTAAAAGCTCACGGCTGTTAAGAGCCAATCCCTGAGAAGGAAGGCTCTACATCAGGATATTACACAGGGTATATTAGCACGTACCCGAGAGATTAAAAATGTAGATGTTGTTGATCTCAGATAGTATATTTTATAATTAAAACCATCACGCGTCGCCTCTGATCATACCGCAACCCATCACAATAGATCACGTGACACGCACCCTCTATCATCTCTCTGGGCTGGAACGAGATGGAGTGTGTATCACGTGATGCACTAGATTGTATCCAGTGGCAACGTGTGATGGATTTTTAATATATATGTTAATAAATTGAAAATATGTCATCGAACAGCAGAATGACATCTACATTTGTAATCCAAATAAGGTCAGGAATCACTGGTTAATGTAAATCAGGTACATCCTATTAATACCCTATATAAATAGACGGCCAACTTGATTTAGTGTCCTGGCCTGGGTTGAGAGGGTTTTGATTACACCGTTTTTGGTATACGCAAATCAGAATAAATAGCTTCGAGAGAGACTCCTTTCAAAGCTCTGAACTATAAGACGCCAAATAAAGGGTTAAAACAAACAAGGCACTGCTTTAGCAGTACCACCCCCGGCATTATAATAGGGGTAGACGAGTGGGAGGGGTAGAACTAAAGGGTAGAGTATAAACAGTTACATTTATAATGCATAAATCACGTAAATGTAAATAAGTGGATATACGACATACGCCATGACCAATATTTATGGGCCAGCGAAACAATGAAGCAACGGCGAAATTGAGATTGACTTTTGTTCTTAAATAAAAGTTGTCAATCTGTGGCTCCTGATTTTGTATGGCTCACAAAGTAATCACATTTTTTTTGTCGATTTTATTTTAATTCCACATAATAGTCCCATCTGCTCCCAATTGCATGGAGCCAGTGAGACCATAGTTTTCCCATTTGGGTATGGTTGTTAGCCTGAAGGTAGTGGAGATGGGGAAGAGAAAAGTATTCGAAACAGCTAGAGCCATTTCAAGCAACCTTTCAATTCTGAATGGTTGTCTTTCACCAGAACGATGCGAAATGTATTTACCACTATGGAACTTTTTGCAAATATACTATATATTATTTTTAATTAAAAAATTGTGAAATAGTATAAATTAACCCATCGCTTCGACAAGGCGCTTCCAGGCGTCCCTTTTTGGGCCACTTCACTGGCCTTCGTCTACTGCAGAATCAGCCTCTTTTTTCAAGGCTTTTGGAGTTGCTTTCCCTAACTTTGTATGACGGGCCATAAATTTCATTCATCAGATTATATTCAGTGTTTGCAATAGCAAAAAATGAAATAGTTAAAAACTTATTTACAAAAAATAAGGCACGATGTTGTGGAGTTATTTCTAACACGTGTCAAAGATTGTTGCTAAACTATAAGCCATCTTATTACTGATAGTGTTCTGAAAAACATATCTACGCATTATTTAAACCCAAAAAAATTGGGAGGGGTAGTTACTACCGGTACTTTTTTGCGTGAAAACGTCTTTCGTTCGTCACTGGGAATAATTTACTGGGAAAATGACAGTCACCTTTCCATGATACGTATTTATTTCGTTTTGGAGAATTTCACATTAAATTAAGTAGAGGTAGTGAAATATAATACTTATTATCTTCAAAAGGCAATTATATAACGTTTTGTAAAATGTCACCCGGCAAAATTTTTCACTCGACAGCTTAATTTATAGACCATCTCAAGATCTACACGACGACGCACGAATAACTCGTGTAACCATTTTCGTTGTGAAGTTATGACTGATTCTCTTATCTGAACCCCCTCTATTTTAAGAATATGCATGCCACTTGCGCCACAGCCCTTGGGCCACGAGATATATTTAAATATTTGGCGATAAAAAAAGGGTTTCATCGCAACTCTGGCGGTACATTAGTACATAAGGAATCATTGTGTTGTGCCTTTGTGCTCCTCGAGAACGTCTGGATAAAGGTTTCCAAGTGATGAACAATTAAGCCGATATACTACGTAGTTATGCAAAATCATGTGTTTTTGGTTTGGAAATTTGGTCACCTAAAAAATATGTTTCAGATGTTTTAAATAAATACCGCGGGTATAAAACATCTTGGCCTTTGAAATAATCGAGTACTTTTTACATAAGTCGTTTTATAAGCCCAGAAAAAAATAATTTATAAGGCCCATGAAAACTGCTTTAAAGTTCATAATTTCCTACTTACAAACCTATTTTCGGTTATGGTTTTATTGTATAATGTGGCAAATTAAGTTATTTATAAAATGATCGGAAAACATTCAAATATTTATGCGTGAACATCCACAAAATAAAATAAAAGGCACTTTTTGGCCATGTTTTTTTCTTGCCTAAATCAAAACAGCTGGATGGTTTTAAGCGGGAATTTAAGCCTTATTGCCATCTCCGTAAGGAGTGTGATTGATGTCGGCTCGATTCAAAATATTACACGACGTAGTGCATCGCCCAAAGAAAAAGTGCATAGTGCCTACACCCCAATAAAAAAGTTGATAGTGCCTTAAATAGATACGTATACTCTGATAAAAAGGTGGATAGTGCCTTAAATAGATACATACACCCTGATATAAAGTGGATAGTGCCTTAAATAGATGCAAACACCATGATAAACATTCAAATCAGATTATGTGATGCTTTTGGGATCTGTTCTAATTGTAAGTAAGCATAGGTAGTCTAATTTGAGCAAAATTATATTTTTATAGCAATACAAATATACATCAGCACGATAACAAGTCGCTTTCTAAACATGAAGAAGCTCACTTTTTAACTTTCTGATCGAAGATAAGAGATAGAACCTAAGAAAAATTTACTGAAAATTTTTATTTCTGTCGTACACCGCCAATCTGAAATTAAACCTTCAAAATTTATTTCTCATCTTTTTTCTGTTAAATGTGTGAAGTATAGATGAACACAACATGAAAACAATTTGAAATAAGTTCAGGTTATAAACAACTTATTAAGTTTTTCCTTTTCTCGATAATTACTTTTGCATTTCTATTTCTCTTTGGCACTCTAAGTGCCATATTTATCAACTTTTAAATCGTTAAAACCATATTTTTAAGAGTATCACATAGCTGTCATGTCATGCAAATGACCGCCGATCCGCTTAGAGTTTTGCAGATTTCCTGCCATTATTTGTTACTTTATTATGTTTCCGTCAACTTCTAAGGTGTTGTAATTGAATCTCAAGCACAAGGGCGGGCGTAAAACAGAGTTGAATAAATCAATTACTTTCCGATGTTTAATCTCATATTATTTGCTCTCATGGAGATACTTGAACTTATTGGCATATAAAGTTTATAATTTAAATAACACAAGGTACAGTATAAATATATATAAATAAATTCCTTCCGTTCTATTAAACCAACTTTATTTTGTCTCCTCTATCCACTTATTTGGCGAGACGAAAAAAAAATGCAACAAAACATTCAAAACTGATGCTTGAGAATCCTGGTGATTCGTTGCTGTGTTAGGAAAAAGATGGTCCATTCGTAAAATACCGTCGGAAAACAACAGCTTATTTATAGGAAGTTATCTGTATAAATCACCCGCTTCCTTCCGAAGGCTTCGCTAAGAATAAACAAAGAAAGGCCCGCACAGTGGAAGTATCAGAAAGCTCCGCCTCAATTAACACGGGCGTTAATAGACTTGGCGAACGCTCGTGAAATTTAAAATGCTTTTTCATGATTCGAGTAATTCGTGGAAAATTCGAGAAATTTTACGAAGAACCGCTTTGTTTTTACGACATTAAAAAAAAGTTATTCGCAATTCTTCGGTGTTTTTACAAAAATATTAAAGTGTTAAAAACATCATGAATTTCAATGTCTTTCAAGTCATTCGTTTTAAATTAAAAACACATTACTGAGATTAAATACTATTATACCTACCCACTTACTAATTAACTTACTTTTCAACTACTTAAGAGTTAATTCATTATTATTTATGTGACAATTTATTTATTGGGCTTTTATATAACGATTATAAATTAAAATAAAAACCTAAGTATTCCATAATTAAAAAAATAAAGCAAAAAAAAGTAAACTTGTTATTACAAAACAAAATTTAAATACCTGTAAAATTTAAATAGAATAATAAAAAATAATATTTTGAATACTTAAGCTTATGCACAAATTATGATTAATCGTTATTTACACTGACCAAAAAGTGCTATCTTTATGTATTACATAAATATAGCAGACAATAAAAATGTGCGATGAGAAAATTAAGAAAATGTTGGTAGTTCTTATTCGAAGTATGATACACTTAAATATGACCGAAGGAGCTAGGGTCCCATTAGCTCAGTTGGTAGTGCGACGCCCCGGCAAGGCAAAGGTCCCAGGTTGAAGTCCTAGATGTGTCCGTATCCTTTTCTGGTTTTTCTGTTTTAAATTTTAGTTTAAGAAGCTAATATTGTCTTCAATATTATTTATTTGGAGGAATTAATGAGCAATAAATATCATATAACAGTAGTTTGTATCGTCAACTGCAAACATCATAATTAAGATATTTTCCTAAGAACGATTTTAGGTTTTGAGTACGAAAATATATGTTCTGAACCAGCAATAACTTTGATGATAATTTGTGATGGTGAAAACTCACAGCTGTAATTTAAATGTCGACATCTCTAATAAGATTTTTCAACTCGCAAAGTCCATTATGTGTAATTGAATTAGATTACATAATATATTAGAAAGGTTGTTGTTTGAAACCCGATTGGTATTATAAAATTGACTTTATGTGAATGAAAATGAAGATCAATCGATCGGGCTATTATCACAAGGAATACGAGGTGAGAGGAAAGGAAAGAAAACCTTTACCTGGTGATTATGTTGGTTTCTTTTCGAAGTCCTGCTGGTTCATGAAGATTCCGTGGGTCATTTATAGTCGTACACCTTATATAATCACCATTACTACTGTTAAATTTTCACAACACAAACTCTGTTTACATTCCTCACACGACAATATTCAACTTGATAATATTCGCACTATTTAAGAGGAAGCCACAAGTCAAAAATGTATACATTCTTGGTATGCCTTATATCGTCACGAATATAGGTAATAGGCATTAAAATCGCTTGTCGGAGTCTAGAAACGCTCGGTTTCAAGAACAAAAGTGGTTTTTATTTATTTTCTAAATAATTTTATAAGAGAGCAAAAAAAATAATTAAAGGAAACTGTCACAGAATCTTAGCTATAATGTTTTTTTAAGCTGTTCCTTTTAAGCGTTCATACATTTCTATTTAAAAAATCATTTATTTTGTAGTTTATATTTTAATTTTTTCTAGAGTAATTGTATTTTTTATTTGTATTCTACTTAAGAGAAACGATTGTAAAACCTTCAATTTATCTGAAGCATATTTTTGGTATTCATAATCTAAACCAATTCGTTATAAAGATTAATCTAAATAGTGATTTAGCATTAAGCTTCGCCTTAATGGACTTTTCACGAGACTACGGCAAAAATTCGAATCATAAAACAAATAATGACGTATGTATGAACAACTAAATAACAATGGCGTCGGTATCATTTTTCAATTCATGTTTTTTTTTGTAAAGACTGAGATGCGGAATGATCACAAAACTGTTTCAATATTGAACAATTGTGTTAATGTTCGACCGTCTCCGGCTCATCTGTATTTAACTAACATAGTAAATACATCATCCCCGAAAGAATAGGTAAAGATAATGGATTAACACACCCTTTTTTCTACACAACCTTCCCTTCATCCCCCACTGGGCTTTGTCACGAGTTCAAAGGTTATTACGGCTAATGACCCTCTTTTGTCGATCTTCTTTGTTCTGACGTGAAACTTATATTCTTTGATATTAATAGAAGCTCACGCACGTCAGTTACTATATATTCTCTACTGTTAACCATCTACTTGAAAACATAGATCAAGATCACGCTTTTTGGAAAGTCGACAACCTTATTTCGATCAGATTCTTGTAAAAATATTACGGAATTTTAGATTCAATCGAAGGTTGTATGTTATAGGTATGATAACTATTGTTGAGTTGAACACAGTAGGTACTCAAACAGATGCGTTACTTGCTTAGAGCCAGTGGCGGCTCGTGACTTTTGGGTGTACAAGAGTGCTAATATTACAAAAAATGGCTTTATTGATTTTGTTGTAGCTGAAAACGAGTTTTTATTTTTTTCGGAAATTTTATTTTTTGTATGAAAATTTTCATGAAATCCGTACAGCCAAACTGAAAAATTAACTGAAAATCTTCACACCAAAAAAAGTATTTCCCGAAAAAAAAATGGTTTTCAACTACAAAAACATCAATAATACAATTTTTTGTAATATTAGCACTCTTGTACACAAAAAAATCACAAGCCGCCACTTCTAAGAGCATATAACAAACTATGTAGATAACAAACGATTTTATGTAATGATTTTCTAAAATTAAACTAATTTAGTAAAACTTTTCAATTAACTGTAAAGTGTTTTCGCAATATTAAAATTTAATTTTCTATATACCTTCACAATATTATGTTTGTATTAATAGTTCTTCATTTTTGTTAATTTTATAATCTTAAATATATAAGTTACAAATCAATGTACACCATAATATGTATGTATAGTTGTAATGTGTAAACTTTCCTAAATAAAGATATTATTATTATATTGTTATTAATGATCGTATACCTACGCCTGTTGTCCCTTTCTCGCTAATAATAATAATAATTAGGCGTAAGCAAGACAAATTGCAAATTGTCAGTGACGTTTGGCAAGATCATTTGGAGAAACCACTTTCTGACCGAGACAATCGCTAGCCACCCCCAGGGAACAAATATCACCCAAATCGTGTTTTTGTCAAAGATATTACTCCACACTTTTTTGAAAGGATATTTTATGGTCGTTTTAATAAATAAATTACCTCTTAAATTTATTAAAAATATTATTATACGCCATAATCATAAGCTTCGTAAAAAGGCTATTTTTATTGGTGAAAATTTAATTTGCCAAGCCGGGCTTCGAATACGCAATACTTTGGAATTAGGGCCAAGAAGTTTACAAATCTCATCGTAAGAGTTGTATGTCATTGATTTCACCAAATCTTTCAGGCCTCCATGAATATTTTTACAAATGTTAGCTCGGTGATTTAGTGCTAGCGAACGTAGAAGTTCAAAATCTGATAAAAAAATCGTTTTAAAACTTAAACTAGAGAAGTGACTTCTACGTTATGGCTGATTCGGTCCAGCTTTCGAGTGTGGAACTTATAAGATTGCCCCCTCTGCGTTTGATAAAGTGTTAAAGCAGGAACAAACTGCTCTAAATCTGTGTAACGGGCAATAATACTTGGGAAGCTCGAGTTTCCGTAAGTTCCGAGACGTTTTAAGCATTTAAACATCTCAAAAATTTTAACGTAAAAAGAATGTCTTGTCTGTAAAATGAATAGAGAGGACAGAACGACATTCAAATTAAACTTGAAACTCACGACTTACTTTGTTAGATCTCTTGATGTTAATTTGCTAAGCATTTAATTATCTAGGTACTGATTAATATTATCCTTCTCGTAATCATGATGCCATTCGATGTAACCTTGCTTCTTTAATATCTCCAAATAGGTATCGCAGCAAGAATTGTATTAAACATAATACTCACACAGATTTATTGCTTACTTGACATGTTTTAAGTTTGTTATTCGACAGAAAAAAATAAACTTTTCGAAAATTCAAATTCGATCCAGTTATACCCATGGCTGTTTCTCATTTGTTCTGGTAATCAGTTGTTAATCATGCATTTTATAATATTATGTCATGAAATAATGAAAGAAATATTTTTAAACTTGACCTTAAAAAAATCTTAGAGGAATTAATGTTAAAGAAAATAAAGGTTGTATTAGACTAAAATGTGATTTATGTTTTTTTTTTACTCCAAATAAGTTCAGAAATCACTTGTTGAAGGTCTGGTACGTGATAAAACACCTAGTGT
Source organism: Hesperophylax consimilis (assembly GCF_061612785.1). Lineage (NCBI taxonomy): Eukaryota > Metazoa > Arthropoda > Insecta > Trichoptera > Limnephilidae > Hesperophylax > Hesperophylax consimilis. Next base: position 29,208,272 of record NC_142859.1, read on the forward strand.
TTAAATAACTGATTAGGTTACGCTGGTGTGTCATGTTGGGGTCAGAAGGAAGCTATATAACGTTGTAACTGAAAGGTTAACATAAAACCTAACATTGCCTTGTCTAACCCAACAGATTTTGCTTTTATCTTAAAAAAGCTCTACTGGTTTCAAAACCCTGTTTATATGTAGCAATACCAGGACTATAGAAACATTTAAAACACTCGCTTATATCAAGTTAGTAATAGATACGCAGATGTGGCGGATCTATTTAACTGTACGGAAAGTAGGCACAAAAAGGGTATACTATCGTATCTTTTCAAACATTATTAATTTGACCTAAGTCTACATACTCTTGTATAGTATATTTTGTATGCACTTGTATCTCCTTGTGTCATGCAATCATTGTTAATGGTATATTTATACCGTTGATATTAAATAAATGGACTTATCCCTTGTTCTAACTTGCCGCGTACAAAGAGCCAATCTATCAGTTAATGCATTTGATAGTTTTAAGTTTAACATAACTGTGATATATAATCGTAAAACGCTGGCTTAACAACGAAGGCGCTTATCGCGGGGAAATTGTTCATGAAATATCTATAAAACACAAGCAAAGCTCATAAAAGAAGCATTATATCTTCATCGTGGTCGCAATAAAGCGCGGTTTTATTCAAGTACGAGTATGTTCCCCAGTCGGCTTCGCAAATGTTTGCCATTCAAGTAGGCGAGCCATTTGTTTTAAGCAAATGATAACATTCAACGATTTTAGTTTTAGGAGACATAATAATAGTTAGATAATTTGTATAGCGCCTTTTGTGTGAAAAATCACCTTAGGGCGCTGTACAATTTACTATAATCATAACATCATCTAATATAGCAGCATCTAATTCGCCAATTAACCGAGCTCTTCATACTCTAAATAATATTTGTCTTAACTCTAATATTGACACTTTTTCGGATTCACTGCCCAAATTCAAACGTGGCATCATGTCAATAATTTAAACTGTTCAATGCGCATACATACAGACACACACACGCACACACCCTCTCACACATACATTACACACGTCACACACACAACTATATACTACACACGTCACCTGGTAATTAAGGAATAAACATACCACTTAGCAGACATTACAAGGAAACATATCATAGGTACACAATATGTTATGTTTCTTATTCCTGTATATTGTTTCATCTCTGTAAATCATGTACTGTTTGTTTCTATAATATAAAATAAAATTAAAATAAGTTCCTACACGGAGAAAATTAACTGATAAAAAATATTGCTGATTTAAAAATATTTAAGTAATTCGTTTACACATTTAGTTATTAACAATCTGGAGGTGGAAGGATTTTGACATTATGAATATGACTGTCTAAAAATGTGAGTTTTAAGTTTAGATCGGAATTCTGTCGAGTCTATGATCATTCTTAAATCATAATAATAATAAATGGTAATCATTCCAGGATTAAGGACCCGACACTCCGAATTAAATCATGTGGCATCATGGCAATCATTCAAGGCTTTAGGACCTGAAACTCCAAATTAAATAATATGGCATCATGGCAATCATTCCAGGATTTAGGACCTGACACTCCGATTTAAATCATTTGGCATCATGGCAATCATTCCAGGTTTTGGGACCTGAAACTCCAAATTAAATAATATGGCATCATGGCAACCATTCCAGGATTTAGGACCTGACACTCCAAATTAAATAATATGGCATCATGGCAATCATTCCAGGATTTAGGACCTGACACTCCGATTTAAATCATTTGGCATCATGGCAATCATTCCAGGTTTTGGGACCTGAAACTCCAAATTAAATAATATGGCATCATGGCAACCATTCCAGGATTTAGGACCTGACACTCCAAATTAAATCATTTGGCATCATGGAATCAATCCAAGCATTAGGAACTGATACTCCGAATTAAATTATTTGGCAAAATAATAATAATAATATTTGTATGATTTATAAAGCGCCGTTTTTGTGCAAAATCACCTCAAGGGCGCATCTTGGTAATCATTCCATGCCTTGACCTGACACTCCGAATTAAATCATTTGGCATCATGGCAATCATTCCATGCTTTAGGACCTGACAGTTTGAATGCAGCTCACAGAACTTTTCGCAACTCACCGAAGGCTATTTTCACAAAAGAGGGAGAGTGTAAAATGCATAGAAATTTTGATGTTAATATTACTTATTTTTCTTTGCAATAAAGTTGTACAATGTTATTTTGATTGATTATCTAAAAACGCATAGTTTTAAATCATTCGGATGAAATTAATTTTATTTAAAATGGCTGTAGCCGTGTTTGGTGACTAGATCTGAATACACAGGTACTTGGAACTACCTTTAGCCTCACAATATACCCCGTAGTCTCACTAGCTTCAGACGGATGGGACTCTTATGATTGTAATAATTTAATATAAGATTGAAATGAATTTATTATTTTTATTGTTAATACTAGAATTTTAATAATAACAAAACAAAAGTAGTCACGCTAAGCTGACACAAGGCAGCTTGTCTGCAGGTTCTACCATGTTTCTTTAATTTAATAAACTTAAGACATAATCATTTTGTTGGTGAATTTAATTTCAGGTCAATGTCTATCTGTAATGCACCGGTCTCTTCTTTTCATTGTAGCAGCTTTCTTTATCACGTGTCCGTTATTCTTTCCTTGGATTATCATTTGGGTAAAATTTGTAAAATCCTCAAACTCAAACACACTTGAACGAGTTCATTTTTACGATATTTTTTTAATTCTTTGAGCATCAGTTTGGTAAAATTTGTATCTCGTATTCAAATAAAACAATCCGACGAGTCTATTTTTTAATTGTCCGAGTCAATGACAATGGGATCCATAATGAACAAATAAAATAATAAGATTTAAAATTTTTAAAGCACTTCCCGGTAAGATGCTGGGAAACAAACTGTACGGAACTTATCCTTAAAAAAATAATAAGGATTTCACAAAAAAGATTATTTGGTTCAATATTTTGGCCCAACACTAGGCTTTGTATGAAAAAGGCCTAGCAGCCGTTCCTCTTAAACCTTGATTTATTCGAATAAAACTACCCCGTTAATAATGTTCAGGCATTATGTTCGGCTCTAGCAACAAGGTACGGTATGTAATTTAATATTTTCTTTGTAGTAGCTTATTCTGAAAAGCAAGCAGCGTATTGTTACGTCTCCAGTACAGGTTAATTCAATCTCCGCAACCTCAAAGGCAAGAGACTAAACAGTTGAGATCCAACACAAGACGAATGGGCCAAAGGTCTCTCCGTGTAGTCGCATTTCAAGGTAGGGCCGACGGATGGGAGATGGCGTTAAGGGTTGATATATGCAAATAGAAGTAGGGTAACTCGTAATTAAGTAAATAAGCAGTATTACTGCCATGGATAAGATATGACGTCCGCTAAGGAATTGGGATTTAATTGAGGAGTAGACTTGTTATGTACTGATAAGGTTTCAGATTACTTCAGTAAAGAAAACACAAAAAAGTCATCAAAGTTTTTTTACAATAATCAACACGATGACTGCACGTTTTTGATATCTAATAGATTACCAGATAAAGGACGGCTCGGCCCCCATGACAGTTCTGAAAGAACTACTTTGCCCCGGAAGCTCTTTGTATTTATAAAAAAAACTATTACCAAGACAAATGGCATCCTACCTTATCAATAGAGAAACTGATTTATCATATAATCAGTGAAACATAGGGTTCAAACTCAAAATCTAATATCTTAACATTTAATACATAGAGGGACTACCATAATACGGACATGTGTCTAGTGTGGTAGTCGAAAAGAATGTAAAAAACTGTATTCAAATATATTTTAAATAATAAAGGAAAAAAATGGTAGTTACCTTTTAAGCCAAATTTTTTTTTTCATGTTTTAACACACTCCCTGCTCGGTTACAAATTCGGAGATCACTGGTTCAAATCACGGCGTGCGCAAGTAAATTTGATTGATTAATTTGCGTTTTTTCTAAATGTATTACTGAAAAATAATTAATTGCTGCACGTTACAGAGTGGCAGATGCCAGAGGAATGAAATTGCCAGCAGTGCATTTCACTTTATTAGTTATTTGTTTCTAGTTATTAGATATTATATCTAGTTACTTGTAAAATAATTATAAAAAATGTTACTATGTTCAGTGTTCAGAAAATCATCTAGAGAGTCAAAACACGCGTTTTTTTTAAATCGCTGAAAATCTCAAGCGAATGTGTGAATGTTGTAACACTAATATTGTAAAATAGTAATTCATTCCAGACGCACTGGATACGCATATTTATGTGGTGCAAAATACACTTACCGTCAAGGCGCTTCGCGCATGCATCGATAGTGCACGAGATGCGTTATATATATTCACTTCTCTAACGCTTGACTTTAATTTATGAGTGTAAACTAGCTAGATCATGTCACCATTTCGGCGGATCATTTGAATTTTTTTACACTGACCCTTCACAGGAGGCACATGTAATTTTTGGGGAAGCTGTGTGGAGAGTCTTTTTAAGGAAAGGAAGGAGAGGAAGTTGTGGGATGAATAAGGTATGAGGGGTGGGTAGGAGCCTACGGATCAGTATGTCCAGAAGTGACGGACGAATGGTCTACCCTTCACGTTGCCGCTCAAGGCGATGGGTCAAGAGTCTCAAGAGTCAAAGGGTCTCAGAACACATTAATGTTTTTCTTAAAAATGAGTAAGCAGATAAATCCACAGCTGTAATTTTAATGTCACATTATGAACACAAAACTGGTTTTAATCGATGAATGAATCCTTATGCGAGTTTCCAACTTTAATTAAAACTACACCCAGAACACGAAAATGGTTTCTTTCGATTTTTGCAGCACAAAATCCACAAGGGGCATTGCCAGCTTCCAAGCTAGGGGGCAGCTTTGTTTTATAGAGTTTACAGGGAAGGAACGAGGAAGTAGTCAGAATAAACTACAAATATTTACGTACATATGTACCCGGCTTTGCTCGGGGCTATGAACAGGGCAGTTTTAAGCCGTGAAGGAGCCCAAAATATTCTTCTGCATTTCAAATAAAAATTGAAGTTTTTATTTTAAATTTATGTTTATTATCTAAATTACTAAGAAAAAGGGAATACATCTCACAAATACATGCCTATGTGGTGCGGGTGAAGGGAGTGGAATACGCATTATTACATTCAAAAAGGCACAGAAAAAGCGAAGTAGGCTAAGCGGAGTAATTTTTTCATACCATTTTTTTGTGATCAGCAGGCCGCACTGAAAATACTCTCAGGCCGCACCAAAAATCCTCGTGGGCCGCAGGTTCCCCACACCTATACTAGAAGATAACTCAAGCGACCCGTCGGGAATTATGGCTGGAACGTACTTTCGTATATTGATGGTTGGAGGAAAGATGTTATTGTGAGTTCACCACTACCTTCAGCCTCGCAACATACCGTAATTGGAGATTCTATGGTCTCACGGGTTTCAAACGGTTGAGAACAGTAAGGACTCTAGTGTGGTACTCACATAAAATACAAATAAATTGGAGTATATTTTTATGGGAGGCCAAATTTCGACCCGGAGGTGTAGCGTCGTGAAGATGATGATGAGGTTCTTCATCGTTTCTGAAGCCATCACTTATTTAGTCGACTGTAGTACCCGACAGTATTTGATAATTCTAAATCTCCGTAGGTTGCGTAGGTGGGAGGCAGTAGGGGTAAAGGAGATAAGGGTGGAACAGATCAAACAGAGATAGGATGATGGGATGTTGAATGTTGATCCTGGGTTCTGTGTGTGGCGACCTGCGGTTACTGTTTTCGAATCCTTTTGCTGCTTGATGATGGACTGTTTAACTGTGGAATAAATGATCATTACTTATTACGAGAATAATAATAATGATAATATTATTTGGATGATTTTTATAGCGCCGTTTTTGTGCAAAATCACCTCAAGGGCGCTGTACAAGTATATAATACATTTCTACTATGATCTATGTTAGTACTTACTTTATATGGAGATAATGGTGACCGGATAAATCATCAAAATTATAATTCATCACATCTTAAAAAAGTTATTTAAAGTCATGGAAAGTGATGAAACAAAAACTTTATTAACTGGGTTAGGTTAAGTAAGGTTAAAAAAACAATTCATCGTTTTTATCACTTACAATGGAGAAGAGTAGCGCTTGAAAGGTCCCAATGCAAATTGTTAGAGGAGGCCTATGCCAAGAGGCAAACTGAGCTTCGGGATATATTATAACAAACAAAACATTTCTAATATTAATGTACCTAACAGAAGTTCAGAATAAAAGGCTTATTATTTATTTATTATTTTATCACTTTTTAAAGATGTGTTGAATAGTCACTCTGTTGAGTTAGCATGAAACCAAAACTTGAACAAGAGAATGTGAGTAAGTCTTCGGAGAGTGAAAATATTAAACTATTGAAAATTAGATTTTACGATTTGAACTTTAAGAAAAAAATGGAATAAATGGTGGGGGTTGCAAACTGTTAAAATTCTCTTAGCGGCAACACCAAGATGATTCAAAGGTAAAATGATACGCCTAGGTAACTTTAAAAAAATTAGACGTATTTTTAAAATCATGTACAGGACACACAATATACAGTTATCATTAATTAGTGGTACTTTCGGAAAAGAGATGATTCTTCATGATATTCATATTTAGATGTTCGAATATGATTTTTTATTTTAGTTGTTTGTTTTTGGGGTGTTATGCCGTGTTGCGCTAACTCCTTCTTTAGCCGACGTTTCGACACATCTTCGGATCTACCGGATCTGCCCTGATGATGGACACTGCAACGCTGTCCGAAACGTCGGCTAAAGAAGGAGTTAGCGCAACACGGCATAACACCCCAAAAACAAACAACAAAAATGCTTTTGGCCGTGAGAATCTAAAAACTTACTTGTTTTATTATTCGTCTTTTTTTTGTAACAAACAGAGATAATGATATTCTCCCTGGGGTTCTCCCAAGCTAAGGAATTAAATGTACTATTATGGGATTCTTCATAAGTAATAAGAAATACGTTATGCAGCATTTAAAGTATATATTACATGGTGTTTTTTAGTGCAGTTACCGAATCCACCGGTGTCAGTCTGTATTTGGTGTCATATTTTATTTATAGTGTTCTCTCTATGTTATGTATCCAGCTTTTTATCTGAGAATTTAATATTATAATATTGTCGTGAGTTATGAATGAGAGTAGGATTTTGTTGTAGAGTTTAGTACATAGTGTAGGGAGCTTTTTGACCCAAATGTTGTATTTGTGGTTGCTTGTTGGTTTTGTTTTTGACCTTGAGATCTAGTGAACGTATTGTTTCTCAGAATTTGAACAATTCATCAAATTTAAAAAAAAAATTCAACTTCTATTCAAGTTCTGTAATTATAGGTATAATTATGGGTCAGTGATTCACAAAACTCAAAATAAAAACAGAATTTTAAAAGCACCTTTACAGAACTTGAATATCAATTTTGAAATTTGAAAAAGGAGTATTGTTTTAGAATAGAGATGTTTATAGAATTGAGATGTTTTTGGAATTGAGATGTTTTTAGAATTGGCAAGATGTTAAGATTGTTGTCAGTTTTGTCACTGTTAGTTCTTACAGGAGCTAAATCTATCTATCTATCTTATATTATTATATTCCGGATTCCACAACGTAATACTAGAAGTAAGGATTCATTTCAGTGCAGAAATTATGGGACTAACTACCATATGTATTCCTCTTTGCCCACAATATAATAGAAGGTCAGTGGACATCTTCAATTTATCTTTAAACAAATATAAAATGTTGTTAATGAAGCAATTCAGTTATGTATAATAAATAATGCATATTTCTTAAAAAACTTACATGATTTTTTATATTCATGTCTTGTACAAAAAGGAGAAAAGTATTATTTAGTGTTTTTAAAACGTACAACCTATATTATATTATCAAAGAAGCCTTATTATACGAGTATTATGTAAAATATAAATGATAACCAATTTTATTTTTTTTTTAATTATTTTTTATTTTTAATAATATGTTTACATGGTATATAATTCATTTTACATCTTGGGTCTTTTTACTACTCTTCCATTGAAAGCATTTGCTTGTGTATGGAAGGGGAGTGTACATAAATGTTGTTGTTAGTTAGTACTTAAATAATTCATTGTACATACATGCTGTAGTATTTTTTTTTGATAGTAGTGAAGGATAATATATTAATATAATAAATTTAAAAAAGAAAGGAAGTTATGGAAAACTAAGGATATTTGTGAGATTAATTAAGTGACAGTAGTTTTTTTTTCAGAATATTTTTAAAGTGTCTCTTGACAGAGAGCAGTATTCGGGGTTTATCATTAATGCTTCTGATTTCTTCTGGTAGACAATTGAAAAAGGTTCTTCCCTGGTAAGTATAATGATGTTGTGCAAAAGACGTATTTTTTCACTTTTTATTTATTTTTTTTATTTATCTATTAAGTTAAAAGAAATTTACATTTCACTTTCTTAACTTAAATATATAACATTAAATAAATAGTATTCTAATATTGTTCTAATAACTTAAGATTAAAAAGTTTTTTTTTAAATACATTTATACTCTCCGTTTTAAGTTTATCTGGAAGGAGATTGTATATTTGTACACCCTCGTGGCCAATGCCTCTTTTGCCACTTTCAGTCCTTACAGCATGTGTGTACAATTTGTTATGTTGCCTAGTATAATGTTCGTGTACTTGTGACGTTTGTTTAAATGTTGTGTTTGTGTGTATAAGTCCATTTTGGATTTTGTAGATTACGAGGCATATGTTGTATTCGTACAATTTTCTTATTTTCAAAAGTTTCATTTCCTGATACAGTTTTTTTGTGGGAGTGTCCGGGTTATAATTAAAGAGTTTTTTAATAACTTTGTTCTGTATTGTTTGTAAATCATTTAGGTATGTAATGTATGTGTTTCCCCATATTTCTATTAAATAATTTAGATGGGACTGGATTAAACTAAAATATAAGCCCCTCTTTACCACCGTTGGTAGGAGATGGGCAATTCTACCAAATACACCAATTAATGGGATGATTTTTGCTTTTAATTTTTCTACGTGTTGTTTAAATGTCAGATGTTTATCAATATGTAAGCCAAGGTATTTTTCGCTGTCTAGAATAAGCAAGTCCCTTTCTTCTATTTGTAGAGGTTTATGCGACGGTATTATTATTTTAGGTGAGCTTAGGATCATGTAGCCGGTTTTATTAATATTTATTGTTAATATATTTTTTATTAGCCAACTGTTTAGAATATTAAGATCCTCTTGAGATTGTTCTAATAGAGTTTCTAAGTTTTTTCCGAAGTAAAAAATTGCAGTGTCATCTGCGTATAGAAATATTTCACCGTATTTAGTATTTAGTTTTGTGCATAGAAAAACATGTCTAAGTCGCGTTCTGTTTTCATTTAAAAATTGATATTTATCTTTTTCTTTTATAATTTGGATTAGTGAGTTTTTAATATATAGGTCTTTAAATGTAGGTACTTGAAATTTTTCAAACAGGCGTTCTGTTGGGTAGTCAAAGGGTTTTTTTAATATAATTTTAATAATTGTTCTTTGTATAATTTCAATTGGAAGAAGGTTACATTTATACGAAAATAATTTCCCTCAGGGCCTATGTCATCTTTGGGGATGCTGTGTGGAGGGTCTTTTTGTGGAGAGGAAGGAGTGAACATGGGTCTTGAAGAGTCCCATGTTGTAGGAGGGAGGAAACACAGAGGCCGGCAGTTCGTTCCACAGCCGAGCTGTTGAACTTAAGAACGAATCGTAGAAGCGACCCGTTCTCATGGAGACAATTGTCAACCGTGTACAAATGTTGGGCGCGTGTTTGGCGTGTATCCCGACTTCGCACCAGTGCCGAAGGGATCAATGACGCTAGTTCCTTAGAGCATCTTCCATTGTAATACCGATAGAACAAGGACAGCATACCTACCGGACGCCTGTGCTCTAAAGATTGCAGTCCGTTTGTTAAGATTGGGGAATCTATCAAACGGACCGCCCGTTTTTGCACAGAGTCAAGGGTTTTTTTCAGGTATTTAGGGGCTCCGGACCAGAGATGGCTGCCAAATTCGACAGTAGGGCGAACTTGCGATTTGTACAGGGTCAGCAGTTGTGTACTATTGAAGTATCTGCGGGCCCTGTACAGTACGCCCAGCTTCTGAGAGGCCAACTTTACTCTGGCTTCGATGGTTATTATAGATTATTATAAGCAATATTATTATAAGCAATAATTGAAATATCTATTCAAATTGAAAATATCTCCCGAGTAAAAATGAATCCCGCCGACGGGAATTGAACCCCCACCTTCTGATTGTCGGATTGGGAATAAGCCGACGTAGCTTAGTGGTTCATAGCACCCGACCGGCAATCAGAAGGTGTGGGTTCAATTCCTGTCGGCGGCATTTATTTTTACTCGGGAGATGTTATCAATTTGTGTGGATATTTCAGGCGAGTAATTTTTGCTTATAATAATTTGTTATTCTTTTGGGCCATGCGTAAAAAAAACCGTATCTTATAAACATTAGTTTATCATTAAAATATTATAAATTATAACTACGTGTTCACCCAACTATACTCATATGCACCACCCACTAACATGTGATCCTTTATTCCTTCACCTTGCATTCCTTTACTCAATTACCTTTCCATGTCTGACATTTGGAATGCCTAAATGAGTGACAATTGTAACATTTTATTGATATCTCCTCGCTCTATTAAGACAACCTGTGCAGTGCACACGTTAAGTGACCCTCAGTGTGTATAAAATCAACGCTGTTAACAGTACCAAGAGAGTTTGCATATGCTACCAGTGTGTGTCAAAAGAAATCGAATCTATTACGGAGACCTTGTGCAGTGAATTACCCGCGGTGTTCCACAAACCCAGAATATCAGAGAATATCAGCTTCAGAGAATCAGGGGTAAATCGGACTCCTTTCCCAATTCCAGTAATTGTTATTCCAAGTAGTTGTGCCAATTTAAAAACGTTAGCAATATTGATCTACAAAAATTGAATCGACTGTAATTTGCGACTACACTACGTGAAACAGACACACAGTTCAAGCAATTGTCACATCTCAATAGTCAAGAATGTCACATCACTACTGCTACTGTAGTTACTCTAAGGTGGTGGGTAGCTAAGATATTATTATAATCTGGTTATGGTCTGGTTGGTGATCTATCTAAGAAACATGCCTAGTGTTGTCTTAATTAATAAAGTCTATTATAACAGTTAGCAATGTTTCTTTTTGACAAAACAAAACACGACATTCGAGATAAACATACATTTCTTTTTCATGTCAAATGTCAAACAGTCCAATTCCAGTCCAGTAACTACCTAGTAAATCATAACCTCAGATCTGGGTGTGGGTACTTCGATACCATAATTTTGAAAATCGACGGTGAGCTGTGCTGCAATTTTGTTCACATCCTTTTTTTTATGTGAGTGCCGCACAAGAGTCCCAACTGCTTCCAACCATCTGGAGACAGTGAGACTTGTGATGTTTTGAATATCCACAAAAATAAACGATAAATAATAAACGAACGTGCTCAAAAAATTTTTTTGTTTAGACAACGACGGAAGATTTATTGACAGACAGGCCTGGAGTAAACAGATTCCCACGGGAAAGGAGAGACCGGAGGGACAGTCGAGTCTTGAACTTGGGTGCATTGACAGCCCCGAGAAATGGATACAAATCAGAAGTGTTGTTTGAAATTACAGTTAATTATTGAATTCAAATGGTATTAGAGAATATTGCGGAATATTGAATTAAAGTGAAAGATTATTGATCCGGTGTTTGTGTGAAGTGAAAGTGGTTCAACTCAGTGGGAAAACAATTAATAATAATGACAATAATAATAATTGGATAATTTGTAGAGCGCCGTTTTGTAAAAACCCACCTCAGGGGCGCCAGGTGTTGTGCAATCGCGATTGTGTTATAAAGTTGTGTTGATTTAAACGTGATTTCGTATACAGTTCGAACTAGATTGCTTGTCTTAAAAACATGAAAATAATAAAAATAATGATTGCGTTTTTAAAACAGAGTGAATGTACTTAAAGGCGGGAAGTGTTTAATCGGGCTAGGTTATTGATTTGGCGAGATGGCATTTATCCACGGAGACCGAAAACCAGAGAAACAAATATATCATTAACTGTGGGTTCGAATCCTGACAGATTAGGGAGGTACAATTTTATTTACAGGAATATTTAATTACCCTTTTATAAGCGTAGGGAGGAGGTCGAAAATTAAAGTGATTTAGCTATATAGTGTAACCAGGTAAGCTTCACGCTGAGAATGAGAGGTGACTAACTGGGTGAGTTTTTTTATATTATTTATTAAATTCCAGAGGACCCCTTTTAAAAGACGGATACAACTAAGTTTACGACACCTGCCGCCCAAACAATGTTATCATTAAAAGGAATACCCTAGACGGATTGTCAATCAGCTGTGAGTGAGAGACAGGCCAATGACCTTTTCATATATAGGACAAGACGCAGGTACAGTCAGTCAAAGGGGAAGTTTTGCTAGCGTATGACCGCCCAAATAGAAAGCGATCGGATGCAACCAGACAAAACAGAATGAAAACTTTTCTTCTGTTATTTGACTTTCTAATTTAATACTTTTCATCTATTGTTTGACTTTCTAAGTTACGAATTGGGATGCACAAAAACAAATCTAAAGTCGAAAGAGGGAGATGGTAATCTCCGAAATAAAACTACCAACCGAACAACTTTTCTCAACAGGTACCTTTCGAGAGGTAGGCAGCCTCTTTAAATTAAATGCAAAAATCAAACCAATTATCCGTTTAAACCTACCTGAGAGGATAGGTATTCAGTAGGAGTTACCCATACCTAATACACGAGGATGCTAGTAACCTCATAAAATAATTACTAGAACCGAATATAAAAATACAGACAGTCCTCATCCTAAATTTGGCATTTCGAGTAGACCTTACATATATCTCACTTGATAATTGGCTGAATGGGTAGGCACACAACCTATCGTTAAAAAGCAGGCTAAATGTCGACAAGATCGTCGTGTGTTATCTATGTATTGACCTAGAAAGGGATGTAAATCCCCGACGGCGTGGGAGTTACAACGTTTTCTAGAGGTGGCACGTAACTTAGGACCTTGCGTGTCACATTTTCGCGACTAGATTCGTGACAAGGGATGTCATGGTTTTCCCCTTCTACACTCAGTAGATTTTCCTGGAGGTGTTTGAGATTGGGGCAATTCTGAAATTGGTGATGAGACCTGGTTTTCTTTATTCTGGCGTGAAGGTTGCCGATTTGGAACAAGGGGAGACCCGGCCGGTTGTGATATCCAGACACGCAGATATCGATCGCCTTGCTCAAATTATCATCCATCAGTTTTGTTTGGTAAGAGGAGGAGTCAATCTTAGCTTGAAAAAAATTCATTTCCTTTCCTCTCCTTCCCCTCCCAAAATATATACATGGATGGCGCCGACAACTAACACCATAAACTTATCGTATGTATATCACATATATAAAATCTAACACTTTATTATATTCACATTACCCTACGATAGGTAGAATCGAGTAGCTAGTGGGGGGGGAGCAGGCGACTTAGAAGATAAGGTTTATAAAATGGTTTTAAAACACAGCGGTAATGGATTCAACTCACTTTATCTCAAAAGAACCAAGGGATACCACACATACATAGATAACTAGGTTTCTAAACCGAGAAACAAAAACCCAACACAACGTTCGGTGAAGCCTTTTTATACTGAACCGTCACGTGAAATGAGTACGTTCAAGGTCGTACGTCACGTAGACAAACTAGGATGTACACACTTGAAGGGGTGTGTAATAAAGAAAAGACGGCAGGGAGGACCTTCCTACCCCGGATATATATATAACCAAAGCCTTATGGAAAAGTTACCTACGGGACTTAAGGAAAATTTATCGTAGAAAGAAGAGAAGGAAAAGTTTGAAGTAGAAAGGGCAGATCATTACAGACTATGACACATTCAATTGGTATTTGGTATTTGAAGGAAAATAGATGGGAAAGAGAAAGGTTGCAAAATGTCTGGTTATTCAGACAGAGTCACCAAAGACTACTAAAGCCATTTCAAGAAGCGTTTTGAATATGAATAGTGGCTTGAACGGCGGCGATACTAAAAGTATGTACCTTTCGGAAACCAGCAGGATGGAGGACAGAAAATTAAATATAATATACATAACGTGATATAACACAAATTAATTCAATAAAATTTATTCGCGCACCGCGGGGTTTGAACCCGCGCCGAGACCATCAATATCAATGCCATAGAAGCCATAAGATGCCATGGCCACAGATTTCATAGAAACCATTTGTCAGTTGATACATTGATGCCATTGAATTCAATCAATCTCACGAAGAAAAAAATATTCAAATAAGCACAATTTTTTTGGCAGAATGTATTACAAATGCCTTATCGATTCATCCCTTAGGGTACAGAAATACACTGAGGTCAATCGACCCAAATCAAAGTTTCCTGTGCTAACTGCCTCCCCCACCTTTTGACAAGTTCATCCTTAACTTTACATCCGGGTGATTTAGTCACCGTGTTCCCCAAATAGCCTTTTTACCTTCTGAAGGGTCCGGCTACCCCCGTGACATTATGAACCCCTAATATTATGCTAAACGGAAGCGATGTGGTCACAAAATAAACTATCTTCATTGGGGGCTGTTACCTGAGTTGAGATTTCAGGGATAGGTCTGGGATGGATAAAATTGTGGTCGGTGAGGAAATTGAGAGCGATTTTACAGGCCGAACGGGGTTTAGTTAGGTTAGAAATTCCTTTAGACTTAATGAGATAATTTGAAGGGAAGATAAGGTAGTTATTATATTTTGTTAGTTAATTCTAAATTGAAATAACCTCATTTTGAATAAATTAAGAGAAGAGAATATATTTTAGTAATTATTTTGCCTGGGGTGACCAAGATTTTAAAGAATTATTTTTTTACTTCAACTCTATAACTAAACATTGGATATTTTTGCGATACGTGTCCGAGTGGAAGAAATTCTCTGTATCGCCTTGGTGAGAGACAAACATTCAAAAATAAAACGTTGCTTGAAATAGCGTTTGCTGTGTTTCTGTGTACAAATCTGAATAGCCAAGTATTTACCAACCGTCTCCTTTTTTTGTCTTCTTTCCTCCCAATTTACCCCAGTTTCACAATACACTCCAATTTCCCCCAGTTTCACAACACACTCTAATTTTTCACAATTTCACAACACACTCCAATTTGCCCCAGTTTCACAATACAGTCAAATTTCGCCCAGTTTCACAACACACACCGATTTAACTCAGTTTCACAATCACAACACACTCTAATTTTCCCCAGTTTCGCAACATACTCCAATTTCCCCCAGTTTTACAACAAAAATTTATTTAAAAATAAACAAGAAACTGTTCATTTTTATTTTTATAAATATCAACAAAATTAAAGGTACAACTTTCCTATATACAAAAGCCTTCAAGGCATGTATAAATAAATATTTCTCGGAAGAACTACTATATGAATCTATCTCTCTATCTGCTTGTATGAATTATAAGCAAAAAAATACAAAATAAATTACACCGTTTATTTGTTCCAGATTTCTGTAGTTGATAATGTTTCTAAACGCACTTACGGACAGTTTGTTTGTCAAAGTTTTTATAAAAAAAATTAAAAAACAAATAGGTACGAAGAAAGAAAAAACTACATTAATTCTCAATAACCTAATAAATTATTAATTATAATATTAATAATTCATCTAAAGAGAGAATATGGATAAAGCATTAACCGAAATAGATCGAGTGATCAGGTGGTATTATGAATTTGCACGTGATTTACAATAATATCTGGGTTAATACGCGTAATTCTAGAATATGACGGATATCCATTAATCACGCGCAAATCATTTCAGAATCGCGTAACACAGCAATGTGATATTAATACAGATGTTATAATCTGCATCGAGTATTCGGAGAAATGTTAATATTAAGCATGATTATTTCAGTCCATCTATTTGGTAACAAGTAAATTTGAATGTGTGTGGCGTGCATTACATATTCATCTGCTCATATACATAATATTAGGGTGGGCTGACAACGTACATAGGATTATTAATTTCTTATCTGAGATATTGTCATTTTCTTAAGGATCTCAAAACATGTATATCGTCATACTACTAGTACAGCTTGCAATAATAACCTCAAAGGTGACATATTTTATAAAAGTAATAAAAATTGTTGTCATTTTCTCTGAGTATGTTCACTATTCATCGACAGAACGCCAAACAATTGTTCGTTTTTACACCCTTTCAGACCCAAGCTTTATTAATAGTTTTCATTGTAATAATATGAATAAGGGTAACAATATCAGGTTTTAATTTTCTTTAAATATATTTTTTGGGGTAAGCAGTTCTCACAATTGTGAGTATTTGCCAACATAAGGTATCGGTAGAAAAAAATAATCATAGGTAACTTAACAAACATCATTGATTATTTGCAATGAAATTTCAAGAAACAGACATCTTTTGATAGACAAAAGTAGACATCACATTTTATGCATTTATATGAAATCGCTTTGAACATCCCTCTAGTCATATAATATATAATTTATGTAGCAAAATAATATTTTTCATCCCGCTCCGATCGACTGCGCCCAAACTTATAAAAGCATTTGCAACGTCCAAATTTGAATATTCAACTTACCCCACAATTGTGAGTACAGGGTCCGAAAGGGTTAAGTGATAATTTTGAGTGAATAGATTGTTTGGCTTTTTTTTACGTGAAAAGCCCACAAGAGTCGCAACTACCTGAAGCCAGTGGGACTATGACATCCTCAATCGAGGTGTATTTCATGAGACTAAAGGGAGTGGGGATGGGAAGGAGATGGGAAAGGGAAAGGTTGGTAAGTGCCTGGATATTCAGAATTAATCACCAAATACGATAGTTACATTCTAACTAACCGCAAGGGCAGGCAGTATTGAAACATCGTATACTACTGTCATGACACATATTCCTCCAACTTGATTCATAGCCACCTTATACGAGTTCATTATGCCAACCCTTGACGTAACCCGCCTCAACTGTTTTATTTATTTGACTGTGCCAAGATCCCCTGGGATGACCCCGACTTCTTATCCATTCAATCCACTCCTTCCACTTCATAAATAAGAAGCGTATATTTATTATACTGACATTCCTTTTATCATTCATCCGTTATACTACGTGCTTTAACCATCTGTCTCTTTCTTAATCATATTCATCTGACGTTTCTTTCAAATCGTGTTATCTGTAATACCCAATACGGACATTGTTTTTATACACATACGCCTCACGGATTTGATAATTGCTTACAATTCAGCTTCGCCCCACTTTTCAACAGATGTTTTTCTAAAAAAATTATAAAATGTGGAACAAACTTTCGCCAATTTTCATGGTTTATTATATAAATAGTTACAGTAGGCTGCAAAATAGTTGCGTTGACTTTTAAATTTCTTGTTAAACACGCGCAAATTCCATGACACCAAACTTCAAAATTCGTAAGTTTACGTATTGAAATATATATATTTTTACAGAAGCTCCACACCGGAGGAAGTCATCTTTGGGGAAGCTGTGTGGAGGGTCTTTCGTGATTTCTATGATGGCGTGAGAATACATCCCTCCCACTGCGAGAGTCCTGCTGCAGAGGTCAAATGGTCTCCCTCAACCAGTCTCTCCCGATCCGCCCCAAGCAGTCATTGGGCAGATGTTTCGACCGCCAGACCTAGAAAAAACCTCACCTATGAACCCGGGCACCCCTGCTAAGTCACCAAACGCAACAAACCACTTGGGGCGTTCTAAGAGAAAGGTGTTGGTTATACAATATTTTGCTGTTCTCATACCCGTCTCCTAATTTGAAATAAATTATTTACATATATTCCGGGGGAAAGTGCGCGGGAGTAAGTTTGGCAGGTGATTCTGCATGATGTAATGTAAAATAACTTCTTTCGAAATTCCAATGACTAATTTCCTATAAAAAAATATATTTGAATTCGTTTAGATGTATATAATATTTGCTAAACTGTATTTAAAATTTCCAAAACTCTTTTTACCTCTTGTTAATTACATATTAATAGAAATAAATGATATGTTGATTTGGTTAATAATAATTAATGAATAATCCGTTTCAATACATAGTATTTGAGTTGTTATTAGGCAGGTTACTCGAATATAACGTAAAAAAATGGAAAGTCAGAAGTCGATAAGTAGAGGGACATCTCTCGAGAATATTTATTGATTTACATTCAATTTATGCACAACTGACATCTCTTGACAAAAGTCGAAATCTTGCATCGAATTTACCCAGAATTTTCCTTTTACCGGTAGTTGATTCAATTTGTTCATTGGCAATTCCAAAACAGAAATACTATTTCTAGTGTTCTTTGAAACGTATAATATAGTCTGGATTCAGATCAAGCGTAGACTGCTTTAACAACATATTTTAAAATGAATGTCAAAGGAAATGAGAATTTTATTACGAAGAAATCGTATGAAGCACTTTGGTTATTTTGTAACTGAGTCACTATATAAATACAGATTCGAACCAGAAAATGAGATTTATTTTATAGATGTATTTTTTACATTGAATCCACACACTATATCATCTATGGGAGTGCTGTGTGAAGGGAATTTTTGAGGAGAAGAATAAGTGAAGGAGTTATGGTCACATTATGACTTCAATGCTGTTATGTAATCGATTATAACGGTCGTTGTTCCCATTGCTACTGATCAACTGTTGAGCCAAAATTTTGGCTCAACACTACTCAAACGCACAACCACGCTCTTTCCAACAAAAATGTGACGACTGAGCAATTGATCAATTTAAGGAAGCCAAACTACTGGATTAAGCTCGCCTCAGTAAATAACTAGTTATAAAACAAACAAAAAAACAAAGAAAATTATATATTAAATGTATTATTTTATCTTATATTGTAGATTATATTTTCATATTATAAAATGAGGGCCTCAGCACGGGCAAGCCACCCAGTGAGGCCAACATTACTGGAAAACTTGGAAATGTAAAAAAATATTGTACAAAAAAAAAAAAAAAAGTGTCGACAGAGTGAAATATATTTGCGACGCCAAGACACGGTGGCATTAAAATCAAGCATTATTTATAACACTTTATTTTTAGCATATTACACACGTTTGCTTAAGAAATATAAAATATCAGTGTATGTATAACAGTATTTAAAAAATACATATGCATTGATAATAATAACAATAATTATTTCGTTAATGTTAATTTAACACTGAATGTTTTCACTTTGATGTTATTTTTTTGTCTATGAAAGTGAGTGAGGCCACTTAAGGTAATCGATGGTAAAGATGTTTGGAAACAGGCGAATCGAACATCACTCACCATTTATATATACAGATAAACCCTAGAATTTGGATTTGATTTGAATTTAAGTGTTATTATCAAAATTGCCGATCGTGGGAACAATTCAGATATGCGATAAATTAGGTACCAAAATTCTTTATTTTATAATTCTACGCTGACAATATAAATCTTTTGTTAAAAACTTTTGATGGATGTACTATTTTTTAAAGTTTACTAATGGTGTTCATTCAAAAGGTACATTTCTTGTCTTGGCAAATAATAATAATTTAAAAATATCAAAATTTAGCTGATCGTCGATATCACCGTCAATCAAAATGTGAAAAAGTTTGTGAAATACTCGTACTAACTCACACATGTAATAAAGTCGGGTACTACCCACATTTCAAATCGGAATGAATGTAATACAAAGTGGACTGGAAAATGGGTACAAAAGAATTTATTTATCTGAAAAGTACCAATCCTACTACAACTATTGATGTATTATATTCTACAAAAAATGAAACCTTGACATTAGAAGTCATTTGGGAGAAGCGTATTACGCTCTAAACTAAGAAATATTAAAGGCTATGGAAAAATGTTCGTAATTTATCTGTAATGTTAAATTATCTCAAATCTATTTAAATAAAAAGTAAATGTTCGTTTGTTCAAAATCTTGAATCTCGGAAAGTTCGTCACCGATTGCTTTGATATTTTGACACAACTTTACATTCGAATACGTGTGTTTTTATATACTATCCTGTGACAGGTAAAATCATATTCTTTTCTGTTGGACGTAAAAACAACACGCGATATTGTTTCTCTGTCTGCTCAGACAAACTGAGCCACAGCATCGCGTGACGGGGTACAGCTAGTACAGAATAAAACGTTTTAATTGACTAAATTTTACAATCAGGCTATAGAAAACAAAATGTAAACCAATAAAGAAAAGAATTTCTTTTGTGTACGTTCTTTATGTGCTATTAAAATAACTGCGACTTCTGCATATTGGTTACCTAAGCTGTGTATGCTTGGTAAAAGCTGTGTATGCTTGGTAAAAGCTGTGTATGCTTGTTAAAAGTTGTGTATGCTTGGTAAAAGCTGTGTATGCTTAGTAAAAGCTGTGTATGCTTGGTAAAAACTGTGTATGCTTGATAAAAGCTGTGTATGCTTGGTAAAAGTTGTGTATGCTTGGTAAAAGCTGTGTATGCTTTGTAAAAGGGAGTTTATAAACGGATTGGTATTGGCATTATTGTTGCAGTGAAAGATAGTTTTAGTCCGTCTGACTTTATTAGGAGCAATTCTTGTCATAAAAAGATGAACGTGTTGAAACAAATTTTTTTTCTATAACGCATCTGTTTTCAAATGTCTTTTCATTTTTTTCTTTTGGTTTTACTGATGATTGAACCTTCCTACCCAGAAACTGGAGTCGAAAATTTGACCAACCGAGAATAATTCTGATTGGACAAGACTGAAATGAATTTCAGAGAAATGTGTATATGTCAGCCTGTGTGTGCGTGATCAGTAACAAAAGTTGATAGAATGCATTGTCATCGATAAAGAGTTTATCTGCCAAGTTTCAACTTGATCGGATGTTGGGAAGTTGGTTAAATTCCGCTTCCAAGATTTGCATGACTTCATTACCGAAAACGAAAGTGAATTTCAAATAGATGTATTTAAAAATGCGATAATTAACTATGATATATACCATTTGAATTTTTTGTGAAATATTCCGACCATAAGTTGGGCACTGGGTTTGATTTAACGGTCCGAATTCTTTTCATTCTCATCTCGCCCTTACAAAGTATATACTTAATATTATTTTTCATCACATACGAAGTCTTAAATTTGATTTCACGATAGAAAAATATAGTTTACCCTAGAGAAAATATTATGTTAAACTCAATGAAAAATGAAAAGAAAATATAATCATTTTATTAAATCTCCTGGGAACATTCATGTCTAGAGTAAAGTATTCAAAACGAAAAGACCAGTAAATGTTAAGAGATAAATTATTTCTCTCCAGCTAGGAGTCATAAAAGCGTAGAGATTTGTGGAAACAAAAATATTTTAAGAAGAGATAAAAACGGTATGAAATTCCATTATAGACAAAATGGACACAACGTGACTTCATCATTCAAGCATCTGCTGTCTTTTTCATTTTCATTCAAGACGTGTGAAAAAGAAGATTTTTATGCAAACATTTTAAGATGATCGTCGATGACGTACAACACTGGGACTGATATATATATATTATATATTATATATATATATAGATAGGTCGTGTTGTACGTCATCGACGATCATCTTAAAATGTTTGCATAAAAATCTTCTTTTTCACACGTCTTGAATGAAAATGAAAAAGACAGCAGATGCTTGAATGATGAAGTCACGTTGTGTCCATTTTGTCTATAATGGAATTTCATACCGTTTTTATCTCTTCTTAAAATATTTTTGTATATATATATTATTACAGTCTGCACAAATTAGAGATGAGGCGATTCACACAACTTAACGTAAGGTTTGGTGTATATTTTTTTATTTATGCACTTTTAGCTCATTTTTTCGCAAATTTTTACAGTGTTTTAATTTTAATATACACGTGTATTGAAATTTGGGGTTCATGCGGAAAGCTGGTGAACCTACATCATATGCGGAGACGATTTTGTGGTATACAAAAATTATTCGAGCTTTCATTTTCGAGTAAATTGTTCGTGTGTCTAATGCACGAAAGAGACAACCGAGTATAAATAAGACAGCATGAGAGTGAATCTGTAATAAAAGCTTATGTCTGCTGACCGTTGTCAGGAATAAAGGTAATTTTTAAGCAACGAATGCTTACGAATGTTAAAAATTATCACCTCACTATTCTTTCTTGCTCAGTAAGGCTCAAGGAAAGAGAGGATGAAGGGAGATGACAATATTCTAGGCATAACCCTGGGAAATGATGTAGTACTAAAGCTGTTTAAATATTAAACATCCGCCAGCCTGAAGACGGTGGGTAGTTTATTTTTAAGTTTTCTTTCTTGCTCAGTAAAACTTCGAAGGAAAGAGAAGTAGAATGGGTGATGACAATAATCTAGGCAGTACCCTGGGATATTTCCCGAAGCTATTTTAATATTTAACACCTATCTTATCGTAGTAACAATGATAACGGTTTACAATCTACCCACAAAATTAATTATAAGTACCTTCCAACAAGAACTTTACTTGGTGAACGATCGTCATATTCTAAAAGGAGCAATCACCGCAGTTATTTCAAAGTATTTTTAATAATCTAATGAGAATCACAGTAAACGTTAAAATCATTTTCATTTATTTGACTTCATAGTACTTTAATTCATTAATTTTTTGTGAGTGTGTTGCCTATGAAATTAACTTAAAAAAATAAAATTCCCCAAATCGAAGGTATTCTCAAAACTGTTAGGTATATGAACTTTAAATGGCACTGGTGCATTTCAAATAGTTAGTCGTTTCAAAAAGTTTGTGTAAAATAACACTTGATCAAAACTATTTCCAACTCGTTATTAATAGGAAAATCTTGCCTTCCTCGTATGAAAACTTTTGACTGAAAATTGATTATCTTAGTGCACGAATTTTCACCCATCCAAGGCTAGGGAGAGAATATTCACATTTAGAAAAGTGTTTATTTTGTTATTTTGGTAAGTAGCGTGGGGAAACTTTGAGTCTAGAAATGTAATTCCTAGAAATTCTTTTGAAATACGATACTTAAAGCATGAATATAATGTTCTCGAATGGGTGAATATCTTTTTCAAAGGTTTAATAATACAGCTTGAACAGTATTTGATTGTGGAAATTACATGTGTATTACATAATGTATACTTCTATGAAATAAATAAAAAAAACTGAATGGGAGATACTCTCAGTATCGCACTAGTGAAAGACTACCATTCAGAATTGAAACTTTTAGCCGTGTTTGGTGAAGATTGAAATATCCAGGTATCCTCGCCTTCCTCTTCCCCATCTCTTTATTTCCTACCTTAAGTATCAGAACATACCCCAATAGGGAATGCCATAATCTCACTGGCTCTTTATGGTGGGGAACAGTTCATTATATAATTGTATATTCAGCAGTCATATTTGATCAACATTTAGTGATAATATTGGCTATCGTATATTATTGCCTTTTCTGCTACATGGTATGTAATTAGTCATCAGAAAAATGTGGATGCAGCAGGATTAAAGTGGTAGATACTCTCAGTATCCCCCTGTTGAAAGACCAACACGCTGGTGACCAGATCCGGTTAGCCAGGCTCTTCGTAAACTATTACCCATTTCCTTCCCCTCCCCACTCCAACCAGCCTCACAACATGACTTAGAGAGCAGTTGGGACTCTTATGCGGCATCGATGTAAAAAAAGTAGACATTTAAATTTATATTTAGTACTTTATAAACCAAATTAACTCATTCTATTGTAGTTCGTATAATACATAAAAATCGTTGAAATAGCTGATATTATTGACAGAGTAGCATGTGCAGTTTTAACTCAACCGTTTGGCATTTGTCGTTTGGCATCTGTGAATTTGTTCGTGTATTCCGTTTTAGTTAAAGAGGAAGCTACAAGCTAAAAATGTGTATATTATTGTATACCTTATATTGAAGGTAATATGCATTAAAATCGTTTGACAAACGGACTTAGAAACGTTCGATTTCAAGCAAAAAACTGGTTTTTACTTATTTTGTAAATAATTTTATAAGAAAATAAAAAAAGTTTATCAAGTGAAACTGTCACAGATAATCTTAGCTATAATGCTGTATTTTTAAAAGTTGTTTCCTTTATGCGTTCATACATTTCTATTGAAAAGAAATATTTTTTAGTAGTTTGCATTTATATTTTTTATTGAGTAATTTATTTTTTTATTTGTATTCTAATCAAGCGAAGCGACAGGAAAATCTTCAATTTATCTAATGCATATTTTTTGGTATTCATAATGTGCACCAATTCGTTTTAAAGATTAATCAAAATAGTGATTTGGCACTAAGCTTCGCCTTAAGATGGTAACCATATTGGATACTACCTCTTTATCCCGTCAGAGTGCGCGTGGTAAATTTATCGGAATAATCAATTTACTACCTCCCTGAAGAAAGTTTGAATAAAGAATTGCCATTGAGATGTAACGTTACTTTGAACAAATTTTATAATTCCTCATCAGATTTTAAAAAAATGAAACACCGCTATCATCACTATACTACCTACCTACTGAAATATGGTTTATAATTAAGTAGGTAGGTAGTAGGGTGTATCGATTTTTAACTTTTTTTTTTGTTTTCAAATTCCAAGTTGAGAAAAAGTTGCTACTAGGTACCACAACTTACCACAAAAAGTTTTGGATTTTTAAAAAAATGTTTAGGTCTCCCGCACAAGGTAAAAAAAGTTTTAATTTTTTTAAAAAAATATCCAATTTTTTTTAAATTTAAAAAAATAAAATCGTAACTTTTGTGTTTATTCCAAGTTAAAAAACAGTAATATTAGGGCATAAAAATAAGCAAGAAACGATTTTTTTTATAAAAAATGTATTTTAGGTCTCCCGCACAAGCCCTAAAGTTTGTTAATTTTGATGAAATTTCGTAATTTTGTGTACATATATGAACCATGTTATTTTTTTAAGTTTAAACCACCGGAATTAATTTTAATTTTCTTACAGAAGGCATAAAATGAGTTCAGAACACAAAAGTTACGATTTTATTTTTTTTAAATATTTTTTGAAAAAAATTAAAACTTTAAGCCTTGTGCGGGAGACCTAAACATTTTTTTTAAAAATCCAAAACTTTTTGTGGTAAGTTGTGGTACCTAGTAGCAACTTTTTCACAACTTGGAATTTGAAAACAAAAAAAAAGTTAAAAATCGATACACCCTAGTAGGTAGTATAGTGATCGATTTTTGGGATATTATGTCGTGTTATGCTACCACCTTCTTTAGCCAACGTTTGGGACAGTATTACAGTTTCCATCATCATGGCATATGTGTAATCACTTTAATGCTGTCCGAAACTTTGTCTAAAGAAGGAGGTAACGCAATACGGCATTATACCCAAAAACTAAATGACTAATAGTTTTTGCCGCGAAAAACTCTTTAATCGTATCTAGGTAGTATAATTTTTTAATGATAAACTAATGTTTATAAGACAAGGTTTTTTATGCATAACACAAATTAATATAAGTAATAATTAGTCGCTAGAAATATCCGTACAAATTGAAAATATCTCCCGAGTGGAAATAAATGCCACTGACGGGAATTAAACCCGCACCTTCTGATGTCCGCTCAGGTACTCTGGACCACTGAGTACAACACGCCAAATAATTCAACATGTACTAGTACTTTAATCAACAATTACTGCTTATTTTATTTTTTCACCTGTAAAAAACCAACTTTATTTTGTAGGAAAGGCTTTGTTATTGCCAAATTTTCCACTTATTTTTTGGTGAAATATTTTGACTTGTCAAATATTATTATGTTTGATAAAATAATGTTTAAAAGACAAGGTTTTTTATGCATAGCACACAGAATAGATATCTATGTAGGTTATTTAAGTACCTACACACAAATATTACGATTTAAATGTTTTATTTAAAAAATAAGAGAAAGTGAGAAACATCCCTTTTAAACGCGAGATCTAAAGTTGAACTTCTAGGGTTTATTTAAACAAGCGAGCGCAAGGTTAACCGTTTTACAAAAGCTAAAATTCATGAGAAATTTCGCTTCCCTTCATCGCGAAACACACCATTTAAAGTGTAAAGATGTTTTCACAGGCAGGAGCTTCGGCTAGAGATCTTCATGAAGTTTCAACAAAACGAACAAAACTGTAAACACACATTGTGCATATCGCTGAAAGCTCTGCCCTTTAGCCGTGCAGCATAAAAGCTCGCTTGTTTACCCACAGGGTTGGATCGTAAGTAAATAAATACTGAATTTAAAAATAATTAATAATTTGTATAAATTATAGTGTTGTGAACAAAGTTTATTATTTTTACAACCTTTGTAGTGAAAAAGAAGAATGAAGTTTAATGTAAATTAATTAAAATAATTTAATTTGTTTAAAACTATTTTTAATACATTTTATCAACATGTTCGAAAACCAAAAATTTTTTTTTTCAGGAATCAAAGTAAACTGAAGATATAAGAATTGAAAATAAGCATAGACATTATTAGTACAAAAAAAATAAAACGATGAGCCGTAGGAGAAGGTAAATAATGTAAAAAATAATTAATAAAATAAAATAACAAACTATTGGTTACGCCTTTTACATAATATACCTCTTATTTATACATAAAACCGCTGTACTTGTTAGATATTATTGTTGTAATTTCCTCAATCCAAAATATCCTTTATTCCGTCGCGCGTCGCTTGTACGGTAGTTTGCTCGCGCTTTTCAGAAACAAAATTATCGCCTAATGAAGTGCACCGCCCGCTTTCCGCTGCTCATTACTGTGCCGCTCGTGCCAATAAATAGTCCGCTGTTTCGCTGATGAAAGCTGTGAAGATTAACTGGATGAGATGAGAGTTGTGCTTCGAAATACCTTGGTGAAGCCTTCCCCTTTACTTTGAGACATATTTTGTGTAGTGCAGTGGTCACTCATACACAAGCTTTCACAATACACCGCCCTTCGATTACTTAGAATTACACGTAAATTATACAAAATTGCATATTAATTACTGTAAAAAAAATTGTATTCATATAAATTATTGTATTAAACAATATAAAAATGATTATGAATAAAGATAATAATCAGAAAATAAATTTAGGATATGGCTGTTTAAACAACATATTTGGTTGTTGTTCTGCAAATGTAAATGTAAAATGTTTGAAATGTCATAGTGCGTCATGAAAAACCTCACTAGGAGAATCTCTGCTGAGTTTTCACGTATCCATATTGCAGTGATTTGCTTAAATTTTAATGCAAAAATATACCTGTTAAATTATTGTATTTCATGTAAATGGTACTGTGTAATGTTTGCTTTGGTTTTAATAGTTAGTAAGTTTTGGAATAATTCTGTACCGTTCTTTGTGGGTTGTTTCAATGAGGTAGTCACGTGATTATAAATTTTAATGGCTTATTACTTCAAATGTATTTGTCTTTGCTTGGTGTATTTCAATGTGATTTAGGGGTGTACTTTGTTCAAGATCTGTAAAATTTAAGATTATAATTGTAAGGGAATATATAGATTGCATATGATGTAATAATGATTCGTAGGATTTAGAGTAAAGATGTCAAATTGTCATTAAGTCTAAAAGCTGTAAATTCAGCAGTGTCTGAAAAGTATGATACTTGTGAAATAAGTTCCATTAGTGCCTTTTTAGTAAAGGGTATGTAAAAAATATATATAAATATTAGTTGCACTATTCTCTAATTTGTGATTTTGGATTTAGACTGCACTGAAAGCATTACTACTTAGCTGTGAAAAGGCTATTAAAGCTCGTCCGTTCACAGACAAGACCAAAGAGCAGTGAAATTACCGTATAATTCATGATCTGTAATACACAAATTTGAACATACTTGCTGATCATTTGATAAAAGATTTATAACATTTTGAAAATCGATATAAGGTAACCCAAACCTATCAGGGCTCCAATAACTTTCAGTACATCAATATAAATGACTTATAGTCCTCAATATTACAATATGTTGCAGCAAACCGTATTTATCTGTAAATTGGACCTAGCGACTCCATCTGCGAGCTATGATTCAAATTGGCAGCAGATTTTGTAAAAGGCAGTTTCTGTTTTTGCCAAATTTTCTCAAAATCTGGCCAGTGAGAGAATATGGCCGTGAATTTGGCCATGCAAGTTATCGATGTCGTAAACAACATATCAACTTTACCTTTATAAAAAATCAAAACAGAGAGCTAGGGATTAAAATTTCAGAACAACCCGAGTGGAGATGAGAATGGTTTGCAGTTTCTGTACGCATTTCACGGATTTGTGAACATTTTGTGGTTTGTCCAGACTTTTTAAAGTCTCAAGGGGATTATTTAACATAAAAATGGGACCATAAAAGTATTCAATTAATATACAAAGTGGTTCCATGATAACTCAACACAGTGACAATTAAATACACTTTTAAAAAGTGATATAAAGTCATTAGAAACGATGAAAAAATAAATAATTTAAACCTAACCTAACCGTACCTAACCGAACCTACTTAACCCAGTTATAAAGGTTTTTGTTTCATCACTTTCCATGACTTAATATAACTTTTTAAAGATCTGATGAATTATCATTGTGATGATTTAAAGTATAATGTTTTAAGATTAGTGGCCAATTATAGCCCCGTGGGTAGAATTCTTGACTGGCAGTTGCTTAGGTCAAGGTCGAAACTCCTAAGATCCGTACCTCAAATCAAAGGGTTCATAGCTTTTAGCTTTTTTGCTTGAATTTATAAAATATGTATGCAATAAAATTAGGATGGGACTCAAAGCGGCCCTGTAAGTTTACGTCATAAGGCATGCAAACGAGACTCTAAAACAAAGCTCGCATTTACTCCACTTTGCCATGATCTGCGAGAAGTTCATTCTGATTGGCGTTTGGAGAGATTATTTTTTGAAAGTCTGGAGAATAATGGTGATCACACGAAGAAGCGACGGTGGGCGAGTCAGTTCATTGAGATTAGGTTAAGAGATTTTTTTTACATTAACTCCACACAGGAAAATAATTTCCCTCAGGGCCTTTATCATCTTTAGGGATGCTGTGTTGATGGTTTTTTTTGAGAAAAGGAAGGAGGGGAAATTCTGGAAAAGAAAAAGATATGAGGGAAGGGTAGGAATCTAAGGATCAGTGTATTCAGGAGTGATGGACGTATGGTCTATCCTTCCTGCCGCGGCGCAAGACGACGGGTCAAGACAGATCAGCTGGAGAGGTAAAAGGGTCTCCCCAAACCAGCCCCTCCCGATCCGACACCATTGCTAAATCACAAAGCGTAGCCAGCCACTCCGGGTTACCTATGGCAGAGATATTGGTTATTCAATAAATAGTTCTCGGGTGAGAGTTTTACAACAATAAAGGTCACACGTTAACAGCATTTTAAATTAATCTTAATGAACTGACTCGTCAACTGTCTCCTCTTCATGAGATCGTCACGGCCTCCGTGGTCGAGCGGTAAGGCTCTCGACCAGTGGCGTAGCTAGGTAACCAAGGGCCCTGGGGCAAATTAAAAAATGGGGCCCCACTGCTATGTAAACTGATTAAGTTTTATCAAATAAAAATATGAAATATACAAACACTTTAAAAATGCTAAACTACTTAAGCTCTTTTTTGTGAACTGCAGACTGCAGGGCAGGTAATACAAATATTAAACATTAACAACATAAATTACAATTAATACTTGGTGAAGATTTGGCTAATAAAACGAAATAGAGAAGATTCAAGGGTTTATTATATAAAGGTCGGGCCTACCAACTGACTAAATAACAATTATATTTACAATTTTTTCCTAGCTTTAGTTTTCGCAAAAGTATCAATGACTTCGTTTAAATCCAGGCTTGATGGGGTTTTGTTTTTAAGTTTGGCCCATCTTATTTCTTAAATATTTTTTTATTATTGAAGTGAAACTTCTTTAGGCGCGTAATGGATTTTCGGGGACGGAGTAAAACCGAGTCAGGATCGACACGAAAATGCGGGTACCCCCACCACCGCTCACCGTTCACTGTCCCTCTCTCACCATATGCGCTTGTTGAGGTGGGGGAGCCGCTCACGAACGTTCTCTCTCTTCTCTTCTTTCCTCTCTCTCAGACACCAGCGAACTGCGCCACGCCAAGCATCAGCTGCTTGGTTAGTATACTGCGTCGTGAGTGTAATACGAGTGAAATACGTAATTGATTGTGGTTCATACGGTTTGGTACAGAATTTCAGTGTTAAAAATGAGTAGTGACGAGATAGAGGTGATGAACACATCATTGTCATTGTAATTTCTTTGTAATTTTTAATTGTAATATTGTTATTTATGTAATATTGTATACTTGTGAATAAATTGAAAATTTTTGGAACTATACATTAATCGAACGTCATTCATCTATAAGAAAATATTAGAAAAAGCAAATCCATGCTTCGTCGTTGAATTATTTAACCTCTAATTTTCAAACTAACCTAAGAGAGAAAATAGAGATGATGAAATGAAAATAGAGAGAGAGGAATACTAGAAGTTTCACTTCTGTCTTGCGTAGGCTTGACACACCCACTTTTTTTTTTTAATTTGCTCAGTGACCTTTCAGCTGCTGCAGAAGTGACAGGAATTGTAAACAATACTAAAATTCCATATTTGCTCATTATTTCCTTACATAATTGGTGAACAGTCCATGCTTGAGTTAGTTGAAGTAAAATTAGATGGTAAATATTAATAAATTGAAGTGAAAAACTAGAGCCTATTATATCTGAATATTTTCTTTGGAATTCGTCACACTTTTGTAATAAAGTTGCTTCATCGACATGTAATAAAAATGTTGGTGTTAGAAAATCGAATATATGACAGACTGCACTCATACCAATAAAACGTGTATCTAATTGAGATATTACTGTGTCTAGTACATTATTTAAAATCTCAATTTCAAATATTTTTTCTCGGTTTGGAAATCGGTGATCAGCAGCTAATTCATCAAAATGTTTTTTAACTTTTCTTTGCCTTTTTTTCTTGAAAATGGGTATCAATACCATATTTTCTTGCAGTTTCACTGGCTTTGCACTTGAATAATTCGAAATCGTTTCTATAAATTTGCAACTTTGCTTTGGTCTCTGCTAAAACTTTACTCGCCTCGCCCAAATTGATGTCGCATTTTTGTTAAGTTTTGGATGCATAATTGATGTCGTTCAATACACTGTGCATGAATTCGCAAAGCAACACGAACTCGAAATTTAGCATTTTTGTTTTAATACTCTCTGCTTCGCTACGCTCATCTTTATTAGGACTCTTGAGAACTATTTCTGATAATGCTTTGATAATATCAAAATAACGAAGTTTTATTGCAGATATCGTACTGACCCTACTGGACCATCTAGTCGGATTTAGTTTTTTTAGAGTGGTGTCCGATTCGCCAGTGACTTTTGACAGTAGATCCCAACGTTTGATGCTGTTTCCGAAAAAGTTATACAAATCTTGCAACGTTGCGAAAAAAATCTGTATTTTCACACAACTGCTAACGGCATCATTTATCACAAAATTTAAATAATGAGTGGCACGTACTCTGCGTTAGGCTGGATATCCTTAATATGTTTTTATACACCATTATACACACCACTCATCACACTGGCTCCATCATAGCCTTGCCCCACACATGTTTTTGTACACCATTATACACACCACTCATCACACTGGCTCCGTCATAGCTTTGCCCCACACATGTTTTTGTACACCATTATACACACCACTCATCACACTGGCTCCATCATAGCCTTGCCCCACACATGTTTTTGTACACCATTATACACACCACTCATCACACTGGCTCCGTCATAGCTTTGCCCCACACATGTTTTTGTACACCATTATACACACCACTCATCACACTGGCTCCATCATAGCCTTGCCCCACACATGTTTTTGTACACCATTATACACACCACTCATTACACTGGCTCCGTCATAGCCTTGCCCCACACATTTTGTACACCATTATACACACCACTCATCACACTGGCTCCATCATAGCCTTGCCCCACACATGTTTTTGTACACCATTATACACACCACTCATCACACTGGCTCCATCATAGCCTTGCCCCACACATGTTTTTGTATACCATTATACACACCACTCATTACACTGGCTCCGTCATAGCCTTGCCCCACACATGTTTTTGTACACCATTATACACACCACTCATCACACTGGCTCCATCATAGCCTTGCCCCACACATGTTTTCGTACACCATTATACACACCACTCATTACACTGGCTCCGTCATAGCCTTGCCCCACACATGTTTTTGTACACCATTATACACACCACTCATCACACTGGCTCCATCATAGCCTTGCCCCACACATGTTTTTGTATACCATTATACACACCACTCATTACACTGGCTCCGTCATAGCCTTGCCCCACACATGTTTTTGTACACCATTATACACACCACTCATCACACTGGCTCCATCATAGCCTTGCCCCACACATGTTTTTGTACACCATTATACACACCACTCATCACACTGGCTCCATCATAGCCTTGCCCCACACATGTTTTTGTACACCATTATACACACCACTCATCACACTGGCTCCATCATAGCCTTGCCCCACACATGTTTTTGTATACCATTATACACACCACTCATTACACTGGCTCCGTCATAGCCTTGCCCCACACATGTTTTTGTACACCATTATACACACCACTCATCACACTGGCTCCATCATAGCCTTGCCCCACACATGTTTTCGTACACCATTATACACACCACTCATTACACTGGCTCCGTCATAGCCTTGCCCCACACATGTTTTTGTACACCATTATACACACCACTCATCACACTGGCTCCATCATAGCCTTGCCCCACACATGTTTTTGTATACCATTATACACACCACTCATTACACTGGCTCCGTCATAGCCTTGCCCCACACATGTTTTTGTACACCATTATACACACCACTCATCACACTGGCTCCATCATAGCCTTGCCCCACACATGTTTTTGTACACCATTATACACACCACTCATCACACTGGCTCCATCATAGCCTTGCCCCACACATGTTTTTGTACACCATTATACACACCACTCATCACACTGGCTCCATCATAGCCTTGCCCCACACATGTTTTTGTACACCATTATACACACCACTCATTACACTGGCTCCGTCATAGCCTTGCCCCACACATGTTTTTGTACACCATTATACACACCACTCATCACACTGGCTCCATCATAGCCTTGCCCCACACATGTTTTTGTATACCATTATACACACCACTCATTACACTGGCTCCGTCATAGCCTTGCCCCACACATGTTTTTGTACACCATTATACACACCACTCATCACACTGGCTCCATCATAGCCTTGCCCCACACATGTTTTTGTACACCATTATACACACCACTCATCACACTGGCTCCATCATAGCCTTGCCCCACACATGTTTTTGTACACCATTATACACACCACTCATTACACTGGCTCCGTCATAGCCTTGCCCCACACATGTTTTTGTACACCATTATACACACCACTCATCACACTGGCTCCATCATAGCCTTGCCCCACACATGTTTTTGTATACCATTATACACACCACTCATTACACTGGCTCCGTCATAGCCTTGCCCCACACATGTTTTTGTACACCATTATACACACCACTCATCACACTGGCTCCATCATAGCCTTGCCCCACACATGTTTTCGTACACCATTATACACACCACTCATTACACTGGCTCCGTCATAGCCTTGCCCCACACATGTAAGTTTTTAGATTCTCACGGCCAAAAGCATTTTTGTTGTTTGTTTTTGGGGTGTTATGCCGTGTTGCGCTAACTCCTTCTTTAGCCGACGTTTCGGACAGCGTTGCAGTGTCCATCATCAGGGCAGATCCGGTAGATCCACATCTTCGGATTTTGTCCATAAATAATGTTGTCACTTGGTTGACTAAATCTACTGCACCATGTTTGATAGCTGCATAAAAGCCTAGAAACACTTCTTTTACTTCTATATCAATTGGCTGTCCATTTTCCGATCTGGTTATTACTGCATACCTCACAACAATGCTTAGCTGATCTACCTTCGATATGTCCTGTGTCGTATCCATTATGATGGCAAAAAACGGTGACGCTCTAATTTGTTCTAGTAGATGGGTTTCGAGTTTGGTCCCCAAGCTCTCAATCATTTCATTTTGAATTGTTGCACTCAGATATCTTGTAGATCCTAAAAACATAAAAAAAACACAATTTCAAAAAAGTCAAGTCAAGTTAAACAGTTAATAATTATAAACAAAATAAAACGATAAAAAACTTAGAAATAATTATTATTATCTTTGGGCATATCCAAAACTTGCCGCAAAATGTGATCATATCGGGCGGCAAGCTCTACAAAGGACAGATAATTTCCGTGGTATCCTTTCTGACTTAAGTCTTCTTGATGTCCTCTCAAAGCCAAAAAACTCTTTGCTAGGGTAAGTATGATATTGCATAACCTTTGAAGAACCATTTTCCAAAATGATGCTTCTTTGCGAATTTCATTTTTCAAGTTCCTTGTTGATAGTATTAGTATCGTTTTTTTCCAAAATTCATACACAGCACATGCTTCCGAATGGGCCACTCGAACAACTGTGTTGTTTAATTCTTTCTGATAAATGCTTCCAATCTCGAATTCCCGTACACCAAACATTATTCCTTTGTGAAGCAAATAACCAGCAGGGTTGACAATAGGCAGCGTCTAGTATTTTGGAATAACACAACCAAAAACGATTAACTAGCCCATATTTAGAACACGAAAAGTAGTACGATTTTGAAAAACACCTATTTTTCTGGTTGATGTCTGTTGGAAAAGGTTCTGAAGGCTGTAAAGGCCCCATATCAAGAATTTAACGTTTTTCGTAATCACTTAATATTTTGTTCGTGAAGTTTTCCAAGTCATGAATATTTGTCGTACACATTTTCGAAAAATGTAGAGGTCTGTGGTTCCTCCAAACCCTCCACTCTTATGTGTGTCATGCAAACATCATCCACGTTCACATGATCGGCGGCGGAGGTATCTCCAACTGCAATAATTGTCGAATCTTCTTCAGTAGGCTTCTCAACCAACACTGCAGTTACCACATTATTTGAGTCACTATCAATAGAAATATTTTGGCCAGATGTACTTGCAGAAGGCTGACTAAAAAATTTTGGACAATTTTTGTTTACTATCTTCTCTTTCTTGGCGTTGTTTGCGTTTAAATGCACCACTGGGTTTCTTTTTTTATCCATATTTTAATACGCTACAAGTGTCGTTGGGGAATGATGCATATATCACTATCCGTCAAATTGACAACACTGCCAACCTACAGAAAGAATTTAGGGGAATTCCCTAGGCATAACTTTTGAATTTCTCTCAACTGAGTTGTCATGATTAAAGTGGGGTTGCAAGTTGCAACCTGTCATATTTATTTTGAAAATGGGAGAAATTTCCAAAAGTTCAGTTCGATTGAGATTTCTGGTAAGGATTCGAGGGCCCCCTGAGCTTGAGGGCCCCGGGGCACTGCCCCGCGCAGCCCCTAGGTAGCTACGCCGCTGCTCTCGACTAGCAATCCGAAGGTCGTGGATTCAAATCCCGGGGGTAGAAGTAAATTTTGTTTGACGAATTTGTGTTATCTCATATTTTATTAATTTAAATTAATATGTAGTATACTTGCGGCACGCTCCAGAGTGGAATTTACTCTCAGTATTACCCTATGTAATACCACCATATTTTTAATCTACAAGATAATCAATGGCCATACGTCTAGTGAATTCCTAAGAAAAATTGATAAACTACAGAACAAACACACACATGAGACGAGGAAAAGAAATGAATTGAGACTCCCCTTCAGGAAAAAAACACAGAGTCAAAAGTCATTGATGCACGGAGCGTTGAAGATATTTGAAGAGCTACCAGAAGAAATAAAATCAGAAGAAAATATAAAAACATTTAAAATTAAATTACGAAAATATGTGATTGATTCATTTTAAATGTGTTACTATAATTATATGTATATGTATATAAGGATTGTATTAGGACATAGATAACTATGTACCTACTTAAAATACCGCAATAAACAATAAACAATAAACCATTTATAATTGACAGGTTGCTCGAAATGGCTTTAGCCGTATTTGGTGACCAGTTCTAAATAGCCTGTTACCCCCTATCTGCTTCTTCCTCATCTCCTTCCTTTCCCCACTACCTTCAGTCTCACAAGGTATATATAAATATATTTAGCCATGTTGTTGACCAGATCTAATTAGCCAGCTACCTGTTAAACCTTTCTCTTTCCCATAACCTTCCCCACCCCACTCCCATCAACCTCACAGCATACCCAAATTGGGGATGCCATAGTCTCTCTGGCTCCAGACGGTTGGGAGTAGTTGGGACTCTTGTGCTGTAGTCATATAAAAAACCAGGCCGAATTATTCTTCGACAGGTGTAATTCGGCCTTAATTGTGTGACATATAAAACAGACATATTATAGAAATATAAACCAGTCATGTGGTTTTTAGATATATAAACCAGTCATACAGATTATAGACATATAAACCAGTCATGTAGATTATAGATATATAAACCAGCCATATAGAATATAGACATTAAAACCAGCCATGTAGATTATAGACATATAAACCAGTCACGTGGATTATAGATATATAAACCAGTCATATAGATTATAGACATATCAACCAGTCATGTAGATTATAGACATATAAACCAGGCATGTAGATTATAGATATATAAACCAGCCATATAGAATATAGACATATAAACCAGTCATGTAGATTAAGACATATAAACCAGTCACTTGGATTATAGATATATAAACCAGTCATATAGATTATAGACATATAAACCAGTCATGTAGATTATAGACATATAAACCAGTCATGTTGATTATAGATATATAAACCAGCCATATAAAATATAGACATTAAAACCAGTCATGTAGGTTATAGATATATAAACCAGCCATATAAAATATAGACATTAAAACCAGTCATGTAGGTTATAGACATATAAACCAGTCATGTAGATTATAGATATATAAACCAGCCATATAGAATATAGACATTAAAACCAGTCATGTAGATTATAGACATATAAACCAGTCACGTGGATTATAGATATATGAACCAGTCATATAGATTATAGACATATAAACCAGTCATGTAGATTATAGACATATAAACCAGTCATGTAGATTATAGATATATAAACCAGCCATATGGAATATAGACATATAAACCAGTCATGTAGATTATAGACATATAAACCAGTCACGTGGATTAAAGATGTATAAACCAGTCATGTAGATTATAGACATATAAACCAGTCATGTAGATTATAGACATTTAAATCAGCCATGTAGATTATAGGCATATAAACCAGTCATGTATATTATAGACATATAAACCAGTCATGTAGATAGACATGATAACAATCAGTTTATGGATTTTGATTATTTAAAAAGACACCTTCTGCTATGTTTATAAGAAATGATTCCAATTACTCAGTCATTCAATTTTACCTCGTTAATTCATATAGTTGTTCACGCACTACGGGACACCATTGATTTATCGCCGAGAAAATGCTTCAAGGAATCGTTTTCACAAAATATCTACATTAACTTTGACGTAAACATTTCCTAGGAAATTTTAACGTTTTAATGCCAGCCCATAGATTAAATATCGTTATTTAAAACATGTTACACTTTATTCTTAGAACAGGTAGTTAAAGTATGTATCATCTGACCTAATATACACGTAAAACCTTTTATTTGACTAACATGGTTAGGTTTCAAAGGTTAAATGTGGGTACTTGGTAAGTTACTTACTTCTATAGGACCAAAACAACCGAATATTTAATAATATTGAGGATATTAGATATTACAGAGTTAAATAAATCTCGTCAGTTGTACTTCGAACAGTTATTTATTGTCAGAATATTGTAATCTAATTCAGAGCATTGAATTATTGACTGTAAAGAAAACATTAAAATGCTTAAATGAATTCAATATTTACACCTCGTAGTACGTAAGAGTAATTTAAATTCAACAACAAATCTAAAAATTACTAGAACGTTTCATGGTATTACATATTTTCGACGGAGCTGACGTTGTGGCAACTAGTGATAGTAGTAGTGCCCTTTGAAGACAAGATTTAATTTGAAATTTTATCAAAAAATGACTTAATTTAATTAAAAAAATATTTTTTTGTAAACCTTAACAAAAATATCCAACTTTAATGTTTATAAAATTTTTTTTTTTTTGAAACTGCAGTCAGACTATGGTATCGACAAATAGGGTATGTTGTGAGGCTGAAGGTAGAAAGGAGGGGAAGAAATCGAGGAAGAAGAAGAAGGTGGAGAAGTACCTGGCTGTTCAGATCTGGTCACCAAACACAGCCAAAGCCATTTTAAACAACTTTTAAATTCTGAATGGTAGTCTTACACCAGGGTGATACTGAGATTATCTTCCACTCTGAAACGTACCGCAAACATACTACATTTAAAACAAGTATTATTTTGTCTTACAATTATTGTGCAACAGAGTTCTATTTAACGCACTTTAATTATTTTTTATACAAAATTTTCTTTTTCAATTTACGAGCAACTTATTTCTATACAAAATAACATAGTGCAACAGAGTTCTATTTGACACATACATTAATTTTTCAAAATAACAGGGTTTGATTTGCAATTTTCGAACAACATGTTCCATCTGCTGGAGATAAAATATCTATGGATCAATATGGTTTCATTTGCATTCTATTATGATAACAAGATTTCATCTGCGAATTGCGTGAAACTGAGAAAATACATAAAAATTGTTATTTTTGAATGAAAAAGTGAAAATGCAAAACATTATTAGAATTGAATCATATTTGCCATTACACATTGTAAGCCAAAAACATGACATTTAGAGAAAACAAAACTAATGAAATACTCAGATAGATCCATGTTGCTCCGAGTTTAGCTGATTTTCTAATCAACGAATGTTCTGTGCTTTTTTAATTGGTCGTTTGCTTAAAGGCGACGTGTTTTTTTGCATGGAATGTTCTAAAAATAGAAATCAAACACAACATGTTTTTCATATACACTTTTTCATAAATTTCAATGAATAAGTTTAAAAACGGGTAGTTTTTGAGAATTGGAACAATTCATCAAATTCAACAGTTAATTTTCAAGGACTGTGAAAGTTCTTTTATTATTTCAGTTCTGTAAAGCAACTGGCCCATGTTGATATAATAACACAAAGAAAAATATTTCACAGAAATGGAAAATTAACCTTGAAATATGATGAAATGTTCAAATTTTCTGAAACAACCCGAACGCGTTTTTTTCGGGATTCGAGCATTGAACCTAAATATTTCAGTTTAATATAAATTGAATATAAATTGAATATAAATTGAATATAAATTGAATATAAATTGAATATAAATTATATAAATTGAATATAAATTGAATATAAATTGAATATAAATTGAATTAATTGGAACCACGTTATTCAAATGGGATGTAGTCCTGATACTGAATTTTATGGGGTTTTTTATGGCGTTTGCAAACCAAAACCTTGAGAATAGAGCTTCGTGCACCACTTTTCACAGATTTACAGCTATATAACATAGAATATAAAACCTTGAGAGAAGACCTTGTGCACCAATTTTCATACATTTTCAGCTATACACATAGAATATAAAAAAAGGTTTGAAGAAATTTAATTGAAAATATTTTGACAACTGAACAACAAAAAAAACCAATGGCACCTTTAGTGAATATTTTGGCCGCCTGCAAAGTTAACAATATCAATCTGTAGATAACATGTTTAGACACTTACTTTTATACGGCCAAAATAAAGTTATATGTAATAAAATAATCTTAATCTTTATGGCTTTATTCTATTTTTAGCTACAAAATATTTTATTACACCCATAAATTATAATGAAATTATTTCATTTTGCTTTTCGTAAACAGTAAAAAACCTTTTATAGCAGTCATTTTTTGTACTTATCACAAATTTCCCAACCATCATTATGAATGGTAGGTTTAGCTAAATGTAATTCACGTTCAAAATATTTTGCCGCGGATAATGAATGATGTGATTTACAGAGTATTTGAAATAATTGCTCCATAATTAATTTTAAGAGAAACTCTACAGTTAAAATTACCGCTGATTTAAATGAACAAATCATTTCACAAATTAAAAATATACTTATGGCAGACAATTTATAATGGTTATGTCTTACTCGTGAATCAAAACGGTTTTCACAAAATTTATTTACTCTTAACGAAAAAAATTCTCAAATATATTTAACTGTACCGTGGATTTATGCGTTTATCTACGAATAATTTAATACCTATTACCTATTTGCAATCTTATTATTTTTAGTTGCAAAAAAACATTTTAATAGGACGACGATTTGAAAATTTTGCTGCTATTCAAATAACTTGTTTGAAAATACTGTAAATATTTGTTAAATAAATATTATAAACTAGCACAAATCCGTGAAAAATCACGGGATGTTATAATTGTAAGATCTGAGAAGCTGATAGTATTTATAAAATCCCGAAATGCTTAGATATTGCTAATGGCTTTCTCGGGCTTCTCCGATTTCTTCCACTATTCACAAGCACAAAGGATAACAAATTATTATAAGCATAATTATTAGCCTGAAACACAAATATAAATTGAAAAAATCTTCCGAGAAAAAATATACAGGTACTGCCGACAGGAATTGAACCCGCACCTTCTGATTGCCGGTCAGGTGCACGGAACCACTGTGCTACGTCGGATTATTTTTACCCGCCAAATAATTCAATAAATACTATATTTAATTGACAATATAATAAATACCTTTTTGACTAATTGAACCCCGGAAGTCCAGCCCAGGAAGTTATCAAAGCCAAATGTCTAAACCAGTCATTCCCAAAGTGGTGTATGTCAACCTCCAGGAATTGATTTTGACCTGCAGGGGTCAATGAATAATTGAGGTGCATGAATTATATATATATACGGGGGTCTACTAGAGTGGAACTTGCACATTTGATACCAATAGCAACACGTTGCGCTCATTCGCACAATAGCAACGTTTAAATAAACTTACACGACTATTCTTTATTTATAAATACGAATTTCAGATACAAACTGGTGACCTTAAACGGTCGGTGGATGAGTTTGACATCGCGTTTAGGTCCCACCCGGGCGTTGTGTGTTCAATTCCTCGGCGGGCCAAGTCCCCTCCATAACAACAGGTGGTAGGAAATTTTATTATATTGAATATATGAGTCGTGTAATTTCTATACCCGCTATATCAACTTTCATTGATTTGGAGAAAACCGCAAAAAACTGTCACATCTCTAGCGTACATAAGTAAATGCATAACATTTTTTATATAATGAATTGGAGTAATAAAATTTCGAAAAGCATTTATTTTTCTATATATGTCTAGCAATAATTAAGTAATTTCGATAAATAAAATGGATATAGCGGATTTTGATACTCACTTCGTGATTTTGAAAGTCAACTGAGCCGACATTGCGGGTTTAGAAACTCACGAGTAGATCATTTTGACACACGAGCGTGGCGTCAGAGCGGCGGCCATATTGTATTTTGGCAAGATAACTGCTTGTGATTCGTTGAATCCGATATAGCGGATTTTGATAGTAACTTTCTGTATGATATAGCGGATTTGGTTTCTCACTCGCAGTTTTAACATGGTTTTTGGTCGTGATAAGGAGGGTTTTGAAACTCAATTTTAGGCTCCTCTTGTTGCTCGCAAAAATGTGAACAAGATGTCATACTCAGATCATTTTGTCAAAAAATCGGATATAGCGGGTATAGAAATTATAGGATTCATATATACAAATACGTGAATATTTGCCTTTGTTAAAAATAAAAGACAGAAACACTATTACAGTGATGAGATGTCCAAGGAAATATTGTGGGGAATTTTTCTCTTTGAAATTTCCTAGCCACCCCCAATGGATTTGAAAATATTGTGGGGAATTACTCATATTTGAAAATCGCTAGCCACCCCTCTCCATAGATTTGAAAAATCTACGGGACAAAAAAGTTTGAGGACCTCTGGTCTAAACATTACGCTGGGAGTTGACAATATTTGGTGTAATTTCAGCAATAAATGTACATTAATTAGATGTTCGAATAGTATATATATATTTAATACCGACAGGCCCCTTGGAGGGTCGTAATAATTTACTTTAAAATATCTAAGTACCCCCTCGACGGGAGATTACAAAGCCAGGGCTTTGTTCATGGCTGGCTCTCATTTGACTAGGCCTGCTATCTTATCTCTTGTGACATGAGCCTTCTAACCGTCAAGCCCTCGATATCCTTCCCTTAAGTCAGGGGTCCCTAACCCTTTGAATGCCAAGAATTCAGTCGCGCTAAATATTGGTTGCTATCATACAGTATACAAGCTTACAAATATACTCGTAGAGGCAATCTGTTCTAAAAATGTATTCTGGATGTCATCTCACATGTTTATACTACAAACTACAATATCATCAGATTTTAATTTTTTAGAGATAATTCCGTCAGAGAAGAAACTATGTCGTAAAATTTACGAAACAGATCGAAAATTTAATAAAAATAAACCTAAATATATTTTGTGAAGCGTGAGACATTGGAAGTTAACGTTGTCGATTTAAATACATTTTGTGTAGCTTGAGACATTGTAAGTTAACGTTGTCGATTTAAATACATTTTGTGTAGTTTGAGACATTGTAGCAGTATTGTCCGGAACATCGCTTAGCAGAGGAGGACGCGAACCCCGCCATGAGCTGACAAAATTTACGAACGGTGATGACGCCTCAGTTTAATAATTTACCTTGGTCATCCTTCGTTCTACATAAAAATAACAGCAATGCTCACCGCATCGCTTGGCGCCCATTATTACTTTCATCAGGTTAGTTTATAATAAATGTCACCATCCTTTTGTCAATTTCAATGCAATATTTAAATTAGCAATCGTGCTCTCTACCTTCGGTAGTAGCACACGCCTGAGATAAATGTCACTAAATATAGAGTTCTCATGTTATTTAAAGGTTAATGAAGTGTTGTAGAAATAAATGTTGTGTCATGGAATTCATTTCCCTTATCTTTTATTTAATACACTGTTGTTACATACATTCCTGAGGCAC
The DNA here is from genome assembly GCF_061612785.1 of Hesperophylax consimilis. Lineage (NCBI taxonomy): Eukaryota > Metazoa > Arthropoda > Insecta > Trichoptera > Limnephilidae > Hesperophylax > Hesperophylax consimilis. The sequence goes on from NC_142859.1 coordinate 29,251,488, forward strand.
TCACGCCCAATGTGGCAATAACCTAACGTTACAATGGCCATTGTAACGTTGATGTGGGAATCTGGATCAAGATTACCACAAAATTAAAAATATACGAGATACCCACCACATCTCGCAGAGTATTCACGGCCAAAAATAACTTAAAATAATTATAGTAATTATCTTAAATTAAATACGGATGAGAACGCCGCAAAACAGAGAAAGACCACCATGAGCCGACATAAAATAAAAACCTTCATCAAGTTAGTTAAAAAAAATGTCACACACCCAAAAAAAATTAAAGCCAACTCTCAATGCCAACAAGAACGAAATAATTAAACTAATTAAATGCCAATCGGGTTAAACCACGTGGTGCGCCATTGCTGGTTGGTTCTGTAATGGGTTTTATGTTTTACATATTTAATTGTAGTGCATGTTTTAACATTTTCTTCGTAATTTGATTCCTTCCCTGCTTTTCCAGAGCTCGGAAAAGTATGGAACGAATCATGTGTTTCGTCAATTTTCTACGGTATTCTTCAGTCATTCGCTGGTTCGCTCTGTGACGGAAGAATATGTGCTTGAAAATAAAATAAATATGATTAGATTAATTTCTATATAATTGCTCTATAAACTCTAGATTTTTATTCAATATTTTTTTAACAAGAAAATTTATTGATTTTCTATCTAAAATTTATTTCTACACTACTGCCATCTATTGTCAAGTAGTGCAAAACTTTTAATTACCATTGCTTTTGGTTTGATTATTAGCTTCATTCACTTGTATGGTTATACACTATTTAGCTGTTATCTTCGATATTACGGTAAATTCTTCTTCTTTAAGAAAATTTTCCTTTGAATATTAATTGCATTTGTCATCATGACGTTTTACTATTATATTTTTTTTGGGCCTTGGAATTTATTTTTCATTGTTGGTTACCTCGCCTATGTACAACTGTCACTTTTAATACAAAACAGTTTGTTAGAGTTTTTATTCAGGTTTTCAACTTGAGCATCACCTTTTTCAATTAGTAAATATATTATAATTCTTGCTTGTAAGGTGTGCACCTTCTTTCCTTGAAAAGGGCTTGCTATTTTAATAAATTTTAGCTTCTTTAATCAATGACCAGTTCGGGTAGGCTAGACATCCAACATTCTCACGAAGACTTCTTCTGCTTCCGCTCATCCTACTACATAATGAGCTCATCAGGATCATCTGGATTGCTCTGCTTCTTCTTCATCTCCGTGCTGTGCTACTGAACAAGTCAATCATCATCTTCCCTCAACGTACTACATGATGCGCTCATCAGGATCATCTGGATTGCTTTGCTTCTTCTTCATTTCCGTGCTGGTGCGACTAAAGTATCACTTATCATCTTAGTATGCTGTCCGTCTTTGCTGTCCTTCTCTGGCAACTTCTGAAACTGAAATGGACGGGCCCTGTTTGGACAACTTGGAACCTGAGGTGCTCCACCACATAGACGTCGGAAACTCATGTCGTCATTTTTGAAACCCCTTGCTGCCCTCCTTTACGCAACTACTGATTTCTACTGCAGGAGTGGTTTCAAGGCCTGTTGGCCACGAGGTGTCAGGCGAACCTCAGACTTATAGGCATAAGTCTTTTGGCTGAGGGGGCATTGTAGCAGTTCTTTACTACCCGCTACATTTCAAGATTATTCGGAGTATGGAAACACTGAATTCTGGCAAGAAGAGGTGAGACGGCAACTCGAGCGGGCCGAGCGGCCAGTACCATTACGGCTCCCGCCGGCTATAGACGCAATCCCGGAAGACGCAGCGAACGCGACAAACGACATTGGACGAACATTCGAGACATCGATCTTTTGGGGAACAATGACGCAACATATTATAATCGTCTTGCTGGTCATTGCTTTCTCATCTAAATTTAACGTCATGTAAAATGATGTTTGGCGCCCTCTACTCTTTATAACAGGTCAGAATACTTTTGTCACACACACGCACGTTTCATGTTACTTATTCTTAATTCACTTTTCTAGTCACACCACTTAACATTGCTACCTATTATTAAAAAGTCCGATGCGGAAGGCCTTCGGTCCGACGCACACGCCCTAGGATTAAATTCAATCATGAATATTTTGAGATCTCTTGTTTGCTCTGGTTTTGTACGCTGTAGAAATAAATAATATGTTGTAATTCATAACTCTTTTTATTACTACTTCTTTTATCATCATGTTACCCATTGAGGGATTAAATCCCATCATAATGGCAACGTGCCCCTTAACCTTGAAATCTGGTTATAACATTGGAAGTTGGGAATGGGAATGGGAATGAAAAAAGAAATGGAAAAGATTGTTAAAAATCAGAAAAGGTTAATAATCCCTGCTTTAGAGTGAAGGATTTATTTAAAGCGAGTATTTTGTTCGGTAGTGATAATACCCAATAACTCTGAGTTGAATATTGCAAACAGGATTAGGAATTGACTGATACTTGATTGAAAGCTTGAAAAGTGTTTGAAAGTCGGGATTTTGTGAAATATGATTCCTTGAGAACTTTACTTTGAAGTATTAAATAATTTTAATTCTCTTTGAGAGAGATTGCCCAAATTTACAAAAGAATTTCATTCAATATTTTTTCATTGCTGTGAAGATATTTATTTTGCTATCGATATTTCCAAAGAGTGGCATTTTTGTTATATACTTTCAAAACAAAAGTTTTAATGATTTTTTTATGAATATTTATTTGGCTATATTTTGCTTGTAATACGTTTTTTAAGGAAAAAATAACTCCAACGCTTATTAACGCTAACCACCACTATTTACAACACAAAACCACTAACTGTATTATTATTTTTTTTTTTCTTTAGTTTCTTCAATTCTCCCCAGCGGTGAGGCGAACCCAGATATATGGTGTTCTCTTGTTGCAGGCGGTTTATCTCAAACGAAATCTCTGAAAAGTGGCTCACATTAAATGAACACGTTGCCTGGCAGTCGCACCAGTGCGCCAAATGCCACCCCCGCGATAAAGATCATACTAGATGGAAATCTCTTATTTTATTGGCTTTTTCTCATGCAAGCACATATTAAATTTCTTTTTTTTGTTACCTACTACAGCACAAACAACTAACTGCTCTGACAATGGGACCATTGTTTTTGGAATGCGATGGTTCTATGCATTTGAAATTAATTACTTCACATTATAGGGCTTGAATTTCAATCTAAAACAGAAAGATTTCAACATGAACTCTTTATTATACTCAATTTACTAATACTCCTAATAACTATCAAATGAAAGTGATACTTCTATATAATACTGGGGTCAAGGATGAAGTATTGTTCTTCTACTAAAAACTAAGAACAATCCTTCAGCCTTGAAGGATTGTTCTTAGTTTTTAGTAGAATAACGAAGTAATTTAGTAGAATAGTATTTTAGTGAATAATGTGAAGTTACTAATGAAGTTAGTTGAACCTATTCATGGTTGAGATTTGTTGAAGCGAAAGCAGCACTTCAGCCTTGGCCCCAGTATTGTTCTAACTGGGGCCAAGGCTGAAGGATTGTTCTTAGTTCTTAGTAGAAGAACAATACTTCAGCCTTGGCCCCAGTAAGAACAATACTGGGGTCAAGGCTGAAGTGATGCTTTCAATTCAACGAATGTCAACCATGAAGAAATGTTGCGTGCGCGTTTGGCGTGTTACCTGACTCCATATCAGTGCCTAAGGGATTAATGATGCTAGTTCCACAGAGAATAAATAATTTAAACCAATTCTATATCTTTCCAATTACCGTCATTGACTATAATATATTGTTTACTTTATAGAATAAATCTTTAAAATATTCAACCATTTTCACCCTATTTCGTACATATTTTATAAATGGTAGGTGCCTTATCAATATACAAATTTTGATTGAACGTAACTGGTGTAAAGTTAATATGGCGGTGATTGTCTAAATAAAATATATATTCATAATGCAGTTTACGCCGTTGTTTCTAGAAGAAATAAAACACTTTCAAGTCTTATTTCCATACCAACCAGACCTATCTACATGGGTTCACATTTAATGCGGCAAGGGCCATTCTTGCGTATTTCTTTTCAAAGCTGGAGCTGCATAATCCAACATGGATATGTATTATCTCCCTTTGTGAACTTAAAGAACATCCTGTACCCACTGAAACAGCGTCAAATGTTGAGATTTTAAATGCAAGCTTTTTTATTTCTGCGGATCTTCTCAAGCAGTAGGTACTTCTTGTGAATTCTAAAAATTTAATTGTTATTTATAATAAACGCTCAAGCAAAGAGATCTGGCGTTCTGAAATTTGTGCAACTTGTCAGAATGATTTTTCTAGATAAATGCAAATATTTTCAGCTCTTAACGTCCGTTTCTATTTTCTGTCATATTTTTAATTGATGTTCAATATGAAGCCGGGTTTCCATTATTTAGGCTTTGTGATTCCCACAAAAACTCTAGAATTGTGAACTATGGTGTCATTAAATGTGTTTTTTTTTGTCTGTGGTTTAACCCAAAAACACATTCGGCTAGCAAAGTTTGTTTCTATAACCATCATGAACCAAAGTGCTAAGTAAAATAAATGGCCACGTTTTTGTTTAATGTTTTCACTAGTTAAATGCGAAATATATATTAAAGTGGGACAATACTCTAAAGTAAAATGATTCAAGTGAAGAAATTCACAATATGCGATGCGCAGTCCTACTGTATCGGACAGCCCTACGGTTGTATTTGCTCTGGCAAATCTCTGAAATAAAGTGGAAAACTTAACGACACAAGTAAAGAAGTCGTGCCAAAAAATATTCGGTGTTCGGCCTGGCGTCATAGATGGACCTACGGTCGATTTTGCCCTAGCAGGTCTTGAAAATTCATCTTTCTGTAGGTTTTACTTTAATTATTTCTGACGAAAGAATTAATGAAATTTCAGATGTCTCTCCAGGAATACCTCTGGAAGTTACAAATTAATCGTATTGAAAATAAAATCTTTGGCTTACCGCTAATTTTAAGGTCGAAAAAGGTTTTATAAAATTTTCAAACCATTTTAAATAAAGTATTGTATCAGACGCAAGTCCTTTACATTGACTGTAAATAAGGGGGTGCTGAATCTTCTAGTCGGTGAGCTGCTTTATGTTCAGGGCCTTTTCCGGTTGCTGTGATGTCGTGTATCCAAGGAGAGAGCAGTAGGTAGTCCAAGGAAGCGAGAGGTCAGAAGTCAAAGGCGGTTGTAGTAGTTCCAGCGGGAGAAGCAGTCCAGAGTGAAGCGGTCGAGAGTAGATGTCGGAAGAGAGAGACTTGAGATCGCTTTACGCGCAGTATATATAGGACTAGCGGGGGCGCGCACACATCGGTGTGCGCGCGTCTAAAATGCCCCGCGTAAACGAGGTGCATTTTTGTGCAGCTTCTTGTGTTTTCATATGACTTTAATAGTCAATATTAAAATTATTTATTCAATAGTACTCTTTACGCCGCTTCATCTCATGAAAACTGTTTTTCCCTAGCATTTTTAATGTTTTTATAATAAATTGTACAATATGAATCAGTGGGTCCTCAGACCGATATTGGTGTGAGGAAATCCTTATAACTACTTAATATTAATGTTTACATATTTCAATATTACTTTACAACATAGACGTGAGTCCAGCCTTTCAACCTGTATATTTTTATTTAGCATTGTTGCGGCGAGACTCACGCAAATCTAACATTAATTTGCGCAATTATATATGAAAAGAGAAATATTTCTAGGTTTATCGTGGCTTTACGCTGATTGGCTGACCGTTGCCGCTCACTGTTTGGCCTAGCTTCGCCTAGGAAAAGGAGAGGGGATGCTACGTAAATACTGGGTCCATGGCTTGCGATGTGCCCAGTGTTCTCGAGCCGGGGAGGGGATACTACGTAAATACTGTGTCCTGGCGCGCGTTGAGCTCAGTACTCGCCGGCCGGGTAAATACAGCTTTCTTATCCTCACATGGTCAGACATCTGCTTTGCGGCCTTTGGGTAGCATTGCGTAATGCGTTCGATACAAGTATATATATATTAGTACATAGTCAGGAACTGTTGTTATTAATCATAAATACATAATCGAGAAAACCACCATTATTTGAGTTTCTTTAAGTACTATTTTTCGGTTAATTTTTAAAACTAAAAGGGTAAAAGAAAGAATAATTCAAAAATATATTTTAAATACTCATGCTACTTTGAAATTGTATGTTTCTACTTACCTGTAATTAATTCCAGTTTTTTTAAAAATAAATTGATATGAAAACGAAGAAACATCTTAAAAACTTATGCAAAACCTATACCTGTGTTTGGGAGACAGAATTTTCATATTTCCAATGCCATAAATATTTTTATATATAGAAAAAATATTTTTTTTATTTTAAATTCCTTATTCATTACAAACAAATCAGTTTAGTGCGTATACGAAATACTAAATATAGAAGATCATAAAGATTTATCAAATTTAAAAGGGAAAATTTGTAGGCCGTGTTGGGAATTTGATCAATGATGTGATTTTGAAACGTAAAACGATTTTGGTAACGTTGGCGAAGTATTCCAGGAGGTTTTTTCCTGTTTACGAATACGCCATGCAATTTGCACTTCTAATGTCGACCAAATTGATATTGACATGATTAAGTTAGCTGCGAGAATATTGCTTCATTTAAATATTGAACGCCGTGGCAAGTATAACACTAGTTTTCATTTATATTCTAGCCTAGACAATCATGTTCTAAGAACATAATACACCTAACTTATAATCGCGGTGTAAATATATTCGACGATTAAGGTCCTAACAGTGAAAAACTTTACTTATTACCATGGGGTGTGTTTGGTTAACATTGGTTAGTAGCAAGCTTCGGCCCGGCTTTACAATACTAACGTTGAACCGTCTTACAAGCATCTAATAAGAAATACGGTTGGGTAAAATTAAAATGTTATTAATTATCTATTTTTTACGCCTTTTACACGCATACATTTTTATGGGTAAGTTTATCAGTTGCGTAAAATTTAAAACAAGTTTATTAGTAAAGAGGTAAGTGTACAGTACGTAACATAATAAAATGAGTATGAAAAATATAAGCATTTACAATACAAGTTATAATAGAGAGTTCTTTTGTACAAAGGAGTTCAGAAATTGTAAAAGTTAACAATACTACAAAATAAGTGCTTAAGGTAATATGAAAGTAGTTACAGAGCCAATGTGAAGTAACTTTTTTGATATTTATACAAATAAACGTGAACAGTTTAAAGCATGTTTGTATTTAGCAAACCTTTATTATGCCAGATGGTGCATTTCACAGAACTTAGCTAAATTAATACAGCAATAAAAATGTTCGCACGAAGAAGTATGAAACATATAACGATATATCTAAAATTGTAAAATGGAGTTTGATAAGTGAATTATAATAACGTAGTAAAATAATTTTGTTAACATAAAAAATAAACATGAACAGTTTGTTGAAAAGCACGTGTGCGATTAAAAAACCTTTATTACAACATAGTACAATTACTATTAGAAAAAAATAATATAATGATTAAATGTGCACATGATTTAAAAAAATTAATTTGTTACAAGTATTCCAATAGATTGAATTTTTTTATTTGGAAACTGAGTGGCGGATAGTATAGTTCAATCGAACTATAACTAGTATATTTCGATTGAACTATACTTATACATAAAAATATTTACTAATAATACACACATGTGTGATATCCTAGGTATTAGTTAGCCGCGCCAAATACAGATGGAACTTGTAGCATAACTTCAGAGCTACCGATAATACAGGGACTTCCAGGGATACATATTATACTATATCTCCCCAAGATCATGGAGAGAAATATTCCTACAGCATAACCTCCAGGATGTCTATCTAGTTTCCATTATAAATTATTTCGTGTAATAAGAGAACAACGGCGTAAACTGGAGTTTTATTAAAGGGCAATCCATGACTTCGGGAGATACAACAAAATGCAATAGAAATATATCGTAGATTTGAAATGGGGTTGCATTGTGCATTGATAATTAGATCCATTACAGACCACTCAATTTGGTTAGTTCAACTATTGTGTCAACCGTTAAGAGTTAACAACGCATCTCCACACGGTTTAACTAAACGTTCAATTCTACCAAATTTATAAAAGCCGCTCAACCAAATTGATTCGTCTGTAAGGCCAATTAGTAACTTTGTCGCCCAATTACCGGTAATTACTGGTACATCGCACAGACTTCTGAGTTTTCATTTTTCTTGCCTGTGCATTTTTCAATTTCATTCTTGAGATGTTATTGACTGAGCCTAGCGAAATCCTGTTTTAACTCGACCGTTTTGCATTCCATTTATCTGAAAAGTTCCCTTTCCGGTTCAAGGTGGTGGCCTTTTTGTGGTTCAATAAAGATTCTTTTTTCAAATGTGTAATTGTCGTGTTTATTTGGATCTACTTATTCAAATTTTTCAATATTATAGTACCTACCTGGCTGAAGAAAGTTTGAAAAAAGAATTGTCACTGTAGTTCTTTGGATAAATTGTATAATTGTAAATGTAGCGTAAAATGTATGATTTTTAATTAACTCTTGACGGGCCAAGATTCCAAACAAAGGGTTTTCCGATGACCCCACGCATTTTTCTGTCTCATGGGCTTTTAAACTATGGAAACCCAATTATTCAGTCAATTATTAATGGTAACTTATGTATTTGCGCAGGATTACGTAAAATACTAAAATGATATGTCAAGTATTTAAGCTAATATAAGGAGGATAGTAATTTATATTATTATTATTATTTTGCATACTTTTTTGGACGCGAGGTCTACTTTTCACAGAACACAGATAATATTTTTAAACTCGTGTAATTTTGTTTTTGCTCGTGATGCAAATCGATGTTAATCTAAAGATTTCTTTCCAACTTACCTCCATGACACAATGCATATAAGGTCAGAATAAACGTGTTATCCAGCGTAATTCGCATTATGAAATTTTTTCTATCATTTGCCCTCGGGGTCTGAGCTATGCGCGGATTGCTTCGTTATCACGATTAAATTAGTAAAACCATCTCCATAAATGTTATTTTCTTTTTAGCACAATCTTAAAAAGATCCTTAAAAGTCTCAAAGCCTTCAGAAATGATCCACTTTCACAGATTTTCTCTTCAACAAGGCATTAAATATTTAGAAAATATTCAAAATAATGTAATTTTTGGAAAATAATACATTTCTGATATCTGCCAAATTTAAGTACATTTTATAAGCCAGAAAGTGATTATCTTTATCGAAATTTGAACAGACTTATATTTTTTAGCCCGCGTTACTAGTAGATTCGTGTTCGGTCCGTCCGGAGTACCGCACAAGAGTCCCAACTGCTCCCTACCGTCTGGAGCCAGTGTCTATGGTATCTCAAATTGGGGTATATTGTGAGTGAAGGTAGTGGGGATGGGAAGGAGATGTAGAAGAGAAAGGTAGGGCAGTACCTGGCTATTCATATCTGGTCACCAAACACGGCTAAAGCCATTTCAAGCAACGTTTCAATTCTGCATAGTCGTCTTACACCAGGGCGATACTGAGAGTATTATCCACTCTGGAACGTGCCGCACGTTTACTGTATATTTTATTTTTTAAATGAGTATATTGTGAAAGCACAAATTCATTAAATAAATTTTGATCTGAACCCGCGACAATTTTATGATCGGTATGATTTAAGATTTTCTCGGCCAAAAATAATACAGTGATTTATTTTTGGGGTATTATGCCGTGATATCATGCAGTTCATAGTGTCCATCATCAGGGCGGATCTGTAATCAAGGCAACACGGCTAATACTCCAAAAATGAATCACTATAACCGCGACAATTTTCTTACAAATTATATTATAAAAAATCACGTTTACAAACTTAATTTTTGGTAGCATTTCACTTTTCGCTGTGGAAAAAAATATATGATATTTTCTAAGCCAATAAAAAAATGAGTAAGTTGCTCAAATGTTCAATACCAATGTTACTACAAAATTATTAAGTTTTAATTCCAAACATAAAATTAGTAAAATGATTCAAAATTTTACACGGCGTCCGGAAACACGTAGTACAATCAGAACACCGGTGAATCTACATCACATTTGAAGTTGATTTGATGAAGTTTCTGACGCTAGGGGTTAATATCAGTTGTTTAATATCTTTTAAAATGCGTAGGCTAGGGTACAAACGTTTTTATTTATACCTTAAATTATTGAAAAAAATTGTTTTACCAAAATAATATCGAAAAAAAGCTTTTTACTTTTTTTTTGTTTACTTTGTGATATACACAATTCTCATGCTTGTACTAGAAGTTTTCGGTAACCGTGTATAAAAAAATATAAAACAAATCAATCATACTATCCACTCAATAAATCTACGCACACAAATCTATTGTAGTTTACTAAACTTAATTACGTAAGTTTTGCAAATACCGTTGGTTAAATAAAGCCTGAAAATTATGTAAATGTAAGTTAAACGTAACATACTTGATAAGTAAGGAGTTATCTCCAGACAAAGGATTTCCTTGATAGCATAAATATTCCGAGGGTGACTTCCACCATTGGTTGGAACAGACTATAATGTAGTTGAGAAATACGTCCAGGAATATTCCAGATAAGTGATGCATTGAATTACATCTACGTTGGAACTTCTACGTTGCTTAAATGCCAAAGGTTTTTCGAAACTTGCCAATCATTTAATATTGACAAACCATAGTTTTAATAAAATAACCGGTACTAGTCTTTTACATAAAAATGGTATTGGTATTAATAAGCTAATCTAGAATCGTTAGAAAATAGAAAGTCTTTAAATACTAATATGTCTGACCATTTATTAAATAATCAAATAAACTTTTCTTACTTTGAAGATTTAAGGGTTGGGAACTCTTTGTTAAAAAGTAAAAGGTCTACTTATAATTGTGTTTATTTACTATTCAAATAATAGGTCTGAGCCGAGGATTGGTAATTCTCTGGTTCGAGAAGTTTGTTCCCTGTCACTATATCCTCACAAGCATCTGTTACACTCTAGCAACATCTGACGGAATCTGGAGTAAGCTTTATGACTAGCGCCATCTATTACTTAAGTACTCAACTTATTACCATACATCACACTAACCAAAAAAACACACTTTATAGCCCCATATTTAATCTGTTTCCCACAATCGATTCCACTCAATAATATTATATATAATGTTACATTGTGTTTCTTATGCCCTAAAAATTTATTGTTATGTGTAATTCTTGTAAAATAATTATTTTCTGTAATTTGTTATTATGTAACCTATAGCGTTTTTTTCATTACCACACCCATATATTGCATTCTCCCTCACACATATCAATTAGCAATTTGGTCTTCTCTTTCGTATATTTTGTCTCTGTCTAATATATACTATCACTTGATATGTTATATTCTGTCTCCCTCTGTCTACCTTAATATTAGCCCATTCTCTGTCTTAGTTCTTAGTTTTTAATTAATATCCTGATGAAGCTTGACTGAAGCGAAACCGGTAGATGTGAAAATTAATAAAAAAATCTGTGGTTATTAACAAAGTATTTTATTTTAATATATTATTTTTTTAGTAGAGTTAGTTCAAATTACAGTTAATAACAATATAAAATAAATATTGGTCCAGTAAGAAAAATACATATTAAATCATTTCGATTTCAATCTATATTTTTTTTGGCAGCGAAAAAATATCAGCTTCAGTATTTTGAAAGGCGAAGTTAGATTAGGGGTTGTTATTTCATTACTATGCAAACCATTTAAATTAAGCCTTTAACTAAATAGTAAATGAATGGTTATTTAAAAAAAAAATTAATACTGCTTTTTTCTGGTGAAGGCAGGTACTTTTAAAAATTATTTTTAAGACTTTAAAAAAATTGTTTTTAATTTAACGAGTTATTAGTAAATATAATATTTTTTTAAATTACTTCATTTATTATTCGTCTTTTTTGTAACAAACAGAGATAATGATATTCTCCCTGGGTTCTCCCAAGCTAAGGAATTAAATGTACTATTATGGGATTCTTCATAAGTAATTAGAAATACGTTATGCAGTATTTAAAGTATACATTACATGGTGTTTTTTAGTGCAGTTGAGTGATTTTGGTTTCAGTCTGTATTTTGTGTCATATTTTATTTATAGTGTTCTCTCTATGTTTTGTATCCAGCTTTTTATCTGAGAATTTAATATTATAATATTGTCGTGAGTTATGAATGAGAGTGGGATTTTGCTGTAGAGTTTAGTACATAGTGTAGGGAGCTTTTTGACCCAAATGTTGAATTTGTGGTTGCTTGTCGGTTATGTTTTTGACCTTGAGATCTAGTGGACGTATTATTTCACAGAATTTGAACAATTCATCAAATTTAAAAAAAAATTCAACTTCTATTCAAGTTCTGTAATTATATAATTATGGGTCAGTGATTAACAAAACTAAAAATAAAAATAGAATTTTAAAAGCACCTTTACAGAACTTGAATATCAATTTTGAAATATGATAAAGGAGTATTGTTTTAGAATAGAGATGTTTATAGAATTGAGATGTATTTAGAATTGAGATGTTTTTAGAATTGGCAAGATGTTAAGAGTGTTGTCAGTTTTGTCACTGTTAGTTCTTACAGGAGCTAAATCTATTTATCTATCTTATATTATTATATTCCGGATTCCACAACGTAATACTAGAAGTAAGGTTTCATTTCATTGCAGAAATTCTGGGACTAACTACCATATGTATTCCTCTTTGCCCACAATATAATAGAAGGTCAGTGGACATCTTCAATTTATCTTTAAACAAATATAAAATGTTGTTAATGAAGCAATTCAGTTATGTATAATAAATAATGCATATTTCTCAATATTCATGTGTAAAAGCCCCGAAAAGGGGCGTTAATTAATAAAGAAATAAACATGTTAATGTTTGTGTGTTCAAAAACTTAAATCTCCGAATGTTCTTCACCGATTGCTTTAATTTTTGACACATCGTGACATTTGAATACTTGTATGTTTTTATGTAGCTATATTATGTAGATGTGACAGATACAATTTTTGACACATCGTGACATTTGAATACTTGTATGTTTTTATGTAGCTATATTATGTAGATGTGACAGATACAATTTTTGACACATCGTGACATTTGAATACTTGTATGTTTTTATGTAGCTATATTATGTAGATGTGACAGATACAATTTTTGACACATCGTGACATTTGAATACTTGTATGTTTTTATGTAGCTATATTATGTAGATGTGACAGATACAATTTTTGACACATCGTGACATTTGAATACTTGTATGTTTTTATGTAGCTATATTATGTAGATGTGACAGATACAATTTTTGACACATCGTGACATTTGAATACTTGTATGTTTTTATGTAGCTATATTATGTAGATGTGACAGATACAATTTTTGACACATCGTGACATTTGAATACTTGTATGTTTTTATGTAGCTATATTATGTAGATGTGACAGATACAATTTTTGACACATCGTGACATTTGAATACTTGTATGTTTTTATGTAGCTATATTATGTAGATGTGACAGATACAATTTTTGACACATCGTGACATTTGAATACTTGTATGTTTTTATGTAGCTATATTATGTAGATGTGACAGATACAATTTTTGACACATCGTGACATTTGAATACTTGTATGTTTTTATGTAGCTATATTATGTAGATGTGACAGATACAATTTTTGACACATCGTGACATTTGAATACTTGTATGTTTTTATGAAGCTATATTATGTAGATGTGACAGATACAATTTTTGACACATCGTGACATTTGAATACTTGTATGTTTTTATGTAGCTATATTATGTAGATGTGACAGATACAATTTTTGACACATCGTGACATTTGAATACTTGTATGTTTTTATGTAGCTATATTATGTAGATGTGACAGATACAATTTTTGACACATCGTGACATTTGAATACTTGTATGTTTTTATGAAGCTATATTATGTAGATGTGACAGATACAATTTTTGACACATCGTGACATTTGAATACTTGTATGTTTTTATGTAGCTATATTATGTAGATGTGACAGATACAATTTTTGACACATCGTGACATTTGAATACTTGTATGTTTTTATGAAGCTATATTATGTAGATGTGACAGATACAATTTTTGACACATCGTGACATTTGAATACTTGTATGTTTTTATGTAGCTATATTATGTAGATGTGACAGATACAATTTTTGACACATCGTGACATTTGAATACTTGTATGTTTTTATGAAGCTATATTATGTAGATGTGACAGATACAATTTTTGACACATCGTGACATTTGAATACTTGTATGTTTTTATGTAGCTATATTATGTAGATGTGACAGATACAATTTTTGACACATCGTGACATTTGAATACTTGTATGTTTTTATGAAGCTATATTATGTAGATGTGACAGATACAATTTTTGACACATCGTGACATTTGAATACTTGTATGTTTTTATGTAGCTATATTATGTAGATGTGACAGATACAATTTTTGACACATCGTGACATTTGAATACTTGTATGTTTTTATGAAGCTATATTATGTAGATGTGACAGATACAATTTTTGACACATCGTGACATTTGAATACTTGTATGTTTTTATGTAGCTATATTATGTAGATGTGACAGATACAATTTTTGACACATCGTGACATTTGAATACTTGTATGTTTTTATGAAGCTATATTATGTAGATGTGACAGATACAATTTTTGACACATCGTGACATTTGAATACTTGTATGTTTTTATGTAGCTATATTATGTAGATGTGACAGATACAATTTTTGACACATCGTGACATTTGAATACTTGTATGTTTTTATGTAGCTATATTATGTAGATGTGACAGATACAATTTTTGACACATCGTGACATTTGAATACTTGTATGTTTTTATGTAGCTATATTATGTAGATGTGACAGATACAATTTTTGACACATCGTGACATTTGAATACTTGTATGTTTTTATGAAGCTATATTATGTAGATGTGACAGATACAATTTTTGACACATCGTGACATTTGAATACTTGTATGTTTTTATGTAGCTATATTATGTAGATGTGACAGATACAATTTTTGACACATCGTGACATTTGAATACTTGTATGTTTTTATGTAGCTATATTATGTAGATGTGACAGATACAATTTTTGACACATCGTGACATTTGAATACTTGTATGTTTTTATGTAGCTATATTATGTAGATGTGACAGATACAATTTTTGACACATCGTGACATTTGAATACTTGTATGTTTTTATGTAGCTATATTATGTAGATGTGACAGATACAATTTTTGACACATCGTGACATTTGAATACTTGTATGTTTTTATGTAGCTATATTATGTAGATGTGACAGATACAATTTTTGACACATCGTGACATTTGAATACTTGTATGTTTTTATGTAGCTATATTATGTAGATGTGACAGATACAATTTTTGACACATCGTGACATTTGAATACTTGTATGTTTTTATGTAGCTATATTATGTAGATGTGAAAGATACAATTTTTGACACATCGTGACATTTGAATACTTGTATGTTTTTATGTAGCTATATTATGTAGATGTGAAAGATACAATTTTTGACACATCGTGACATTTGAATACTTGTATGTTTTTATGGAGCTATATTATGTAGATGTGACAGATACAATTTTTGACACATCGTGACATTTGAATACTTGTATGTTTTTATGTAGCTATATTATGTAGATGTGACAGATAAAATTTTTGACACATCGTGACATTTGAATACTTGTATGTTTTTATGTAGCTATATTATGTAGATGTGACAGATACAATTTTTGACACATCGTGACATTTGAATACTTGTATGTTTTTATGTAGCTATATTATGTAGATGTGACAGATACAATTTTTGACACATCGTGACATTTGAATACTTGTATGTTTTTATGTAGCTATATTATGTAGATGTGACAGATACAATTTTTGACACATCGTGACATTTGAATACTTGTATGTTTTTATGTAGCTATATTATGTAGATGTGACAGATACAATTTTTGACACATCGTGACATTTGAATACTTGTATGTTTTTATGTAGCTATATTATGTAGATGTGACAGATACAATTTTTGACACATCGTGACATTTGAATACTTGTATGTTTTTATGTAGCTATATTATGTAGATGTGACAGATACAATTTTTGACACATCGTGACATTTGAATACTTGTATGTTTTTATGTAGCTATATTATGTAGATGTGACAGATACAATTTTTGGCACATCGTGACATTTGAATACTTGTATGTTTTTATGTAGCTATATTATGTCGATGTGAAAGATACAATTTTTGACACATCGTGACATTTGAATACTTGTATGTTTTTATGTAGCTATATTATGTAGATGTGACAGATACAATTTTTGACACATCGTGACATTTGAAAACTTGTATGTTTTTATGTAGCTATATTATGTAGATGTGACAGATAAAATTTTTGACACATCGTGACATTTGAATACTTGTATGTTTTTATGTAGCTATATTATGTAGATGTGACAGATACAATTTTTGACACATCGTGACATTTGAATACTTGTATGTTTTTATGTAGCTATATTATGTAGATGTGACAGATACAATTTTTGACACATCGTGACATTTGAATACTTGTATGTTTTTATGTAGCTATATTATGTAGATGTGACAGATACAATTTTTGAAACATCGTGACATTTGAATACTTGTATTTTTTTATGTAGCTATATTATGTAGATGTGACAGATACAATTTTTGACACATCGTGACATTTGAATACTTGTATGTTTTTATGTAGCTATATTATGTAGATGTGACAGATACAATTTTTGACACATCGTGACATTTGAATACTTGTATGTTTTTATGTAGCTATATTATGTAGATGTGACAGATACAATTTTTGACACATCGTGACATTTGAATACTTGTATGTTTTTATGTAGCTATAGTATGTAGATGTGACAGATACAATTTTTGACACATCGTGACATTTGAATACTTGTATGTTTTTATGTAGCTATATTATGTAGATGTGACAAATACAATTTTTGACACATCGTGACATTTGAATACTTGTATGTTTTTATGTAGCTATATTATGTAGATGTGACAGATACAATTTTTGACACATCGTGACATTTGAATACTTGTATGTTTTTATGTAGCTATATTATGTAGATGTGACAGATACAATTTTTGACACATCGTGACATTTGAATACTTGTATGTTTTTATGTAGCTATATTATGTAGATGTGACAGATACAATTTTTGACACATCGTGACATTTGAATACTTGTATGTTTTTATGTAGCTATATTATGTAGATGTGACAGATACAATTTTTGACACATCGTGACATTTGAATACTTGTATGTTTTTATGTAGCTATATTATGTAGATGTGACAGATACAATTTTTGACACATCGTGACATTTGAATACTTGTATGTTTTTATGTAGCTATATTATGTAGATGTGAAAGATACAATTTTTGACACATCGTGACATTTGAATACTTGTATGTTTTTATGTAGCTATATTATGTAGATGTGACAGATACAATTTTTGACACATCGTGACATTTGAATACTTGTATGTTTTTATGTAGCTATATTATGTAGATGTGAAAGATACAATTTTTGACACATCGTGACATTTGAATACTTGTATGTTTTTATGTAGCTATATTATGTAGATGTGAAAGATACAATTTTTGACACATCGTGACATTTGAATACTTGTATGTTTTTATGTAGCTATATTATGTAGATGTGACAGATACAATTTTTGACACATCGTGACATTTGAATACTTGTATGTTTTTATGTAGCTATATTATGTAGATGTGACAGATAAAATTTTTGACACATCGTGACATTTGAATACTTGTATGTTTTTATGTAGCTATATTATGTAGATGTGACAGATACAATTTTTGACACATCGTGACATTTGAATACTTGTATGTTTTTATGTAGCTATATTATGTAGATGTGACAGATACAATTTTTGACACATCGTGACATTTGAATACTTGTATGTTTTTATGTAGCTTTATTATGTAGATGTGACAGATACAATTTTTGACACATCGTGACATTTGAATACTTGTATGTTTTTATGTAGCTATATTATGTAGATGTGAAAGATACAATTTTTGACACATCGTGACATTTGAATACTTGTATGTTTTTATGTAGCTATATTATGTAGATGTGACAGATACAATTTTTGACACATCGTGACATTTGAATACTTGAACGTTTTTATGTAACTATATTATGTAGATGTGACAGATACAATTTTTGACACATCGTGACATTTGAATATTTGTATGTTTTTATGTAGCTATATTATGTAGATGTGACAGATACAATTTTTGACACATCGTGACATTTGAATACTTGTATGTTTTTATGTAGCTATATTATGTAGATGTGACAGATACAATTTTTGACACATCGTGACATTTGAATACTTGTATGTTTTTATGTAGCTATATTATGTAGATGTGACAGATACAATTTTTGACACATCGTGACATTTGAATACTTGTATGTTTTTATGTAGCTATATTATGTAGATGTGACAGATACAATTTTTGACACATCGTGACATTTGAAAACTTGAACGTTTTTATGTAGCTATATTATGTAGATGTGACAGATACAATTTTTGACACATCGTGACATTTGAAAACTTGAACGTTTTTATGTAGCTATATTATGTAGATGTGACAGATACAATTTTTGACACATCGTGACATTTGAATACTTGTATGTTTTTATGTAGCTATATTATGTAGATGTGACAGATACAATTTTTGACACATCAAGACATTTGAATACTTGTATGTTTTTATGTAGCTATATTATGTAGATGTGAAAGATACAATTTTTGACACATCGTGACATTTGAATACTTGTATGTTTTTATGTAGCTTTATTATGTAGATGTGACAGATACAATTTTTGACACATCGTGACATTTGAATACTTGTATGTTTTTATGTAGCTATATTATGTAGATGTGACAGATACAATTTTTGACACATCGTGACATTTGAATACTTGTATGTTTTTATGTAGCTATATTATGTAGATGTGACAGATACAATTTTTGACACATCGTGACATTTGAATACTTGTATGTTTTTATGTAGCTATATTATGTAGATGTGACAGATACAATTTTTGAAACATCGTGACATTTGAATACTTGTATGTTTTAATGTAGCTATATTATGTAGATGTGACAGATACAATTTTTGACACATCGTGACATTTGAATACTTGTATGTTTTTATGTAGCTATATTATGTAGATGTGACAGATACAATTTTTGACACATCGTGACATTTGAATACTTGTATGTTTTTATGTAGCTATATTATGTAGATGTGACAGATACAATTTTTGACACATCGTGACATTTGAATACTTGTATGTTTTTATGTAGCTATATTATGTAGATGTGACAGATACAATTTTTGACACATCGTGACATTCGAATACTTGTATGTTTTTATGTAGCTATATTATGTAGATGTGAAAGATAAAATTTTTGACACATCGTGACATTTGAATACTTGTATGTTTTTATGTAGCTATATAATGTAGATGTGACAGATACAATTTTTGACACATCGTGACATTTGAATACTTGTATGTTTTTATGTAGCTATATTATGTAGATGTGACAGATACAATTTTTGACACATCGTGACATTTGAATACTTGTATGTTTTTATGTAGCTATATTATGAAGATGTGAAAGATACAATTTTTGACACATCGTGACATTTGAATACTTGTATGTTTTTATGCAGCTATATTATGTAGATGTGACAGATAAAATTTTTGACACATCGTTACGTTTGAATACTTGTATGTTTTTATGTAGCTATATGATGTAGATGTGACAGATACAATTTTTGACACATCGTGACATTTGAATACTTGTATGTTTTTATGTAGCTATATTATGTAGATGTGACAGATACAATTTTTGACACATCGTGACATTTGAATACTTGTATGTTTTTATGTAGCTATATTATGTAGATGTGACAGATACAATTTTTGACACATCGTGACATTTGAATACTTGTATGTTTTTATGTAGCTATATTATGTAGATGTGACAGATACAATTTTTGACACATCGTGACATTTGAATACTTGTATGTTTTTATGTAGCTATATTATGTAGATGTGACAGATACAATTTTTGACACATCGTGACATTTGAATACTTGTATGTTTTTATGTAGCTATATTATGTAGATGTGACAGATACAATTTTTGACACATCGTGACATTTGAATACTTGTATGTTTTTATGTAGCTATATTATGTAGATGTGACAGATACAATTTTTGACACATCGTGACATTTGAATACTTGTATGTTTTTATGTAGCTATATTATGTAGATGTGACAGATACAATTTTTGACACATCGTGACATTTGAATACTTGTATGTTTTTATGTAGCTATATTATGTAGATGTGACAGATACAATTTTTGACACATCGTGACATTTGAATACTTGTATGTTTTTATGTAGCTATATTATGTAGATGTGACAGATACAATTTTTGACACATCGTGACATTCGAATACTTGTATGTTTTTATGTAGCTATATTATGTAGATGTGAAAGATAAAATTTTTGACACATCGTGACATTTGAATACTTGTATGTTTTTATGTAGCTATATAATGTAGATGTGACAGATACAATTTTTGACACATCGTGACATTTGAATACTTGTATGTTTTTATGTAGCTATATTATGTAGATGTGACAGATACAATTTTTGACACATCGTGACATTTGAATACTTGTATGTTTTTATGTAGCTATATTATGAAGATGTGAAAGATACAATTTTTGACACATCGTGACATTTGAATACTTGTATGTTTTTATGCAGCTATATTATGTAGATGTGACAGATAAAATTTTTGACACATCGTTACGTTTGAATACTTGTATGTTTTTATGTAGCTATATGATGTAGATGTGACAGATACAATTTTTGACACATCGTGACATTTGAATACTTGTATGTTTTTATGTAGCTATATTATGTAGATGTGAAAGATACAATTTTTGACACATCGTGACATTTGAATACTTGTATGTTTTTATGTAGCTATATTATGTAGATGTGACAGATACAATTTTTGACACATCGTGACATTTGAATTTTTGTATGTTTTTATGTAGCTATATTATGTAGATGTGACAGATACAATTTTTGACACATCGTGACATTTGAATACTTGTATGTTTTTATGTAGCTATATTATGTAGATGTGACAGATACAATTTTTGACACATCGTGACATTTGAATACTTGTATGTTTTTATGTAGCTATATTATGTAGATGTGAAAGATACAATTTTTGACACATCGTGACATTTGAATACTTGTATGTTTTTATGTAGCTATATTATGTAGATGTGACAGATACAACTTTTGACACATCGTGACATTTGAATACTTGTATGTTTTAATGTAGCTATATTATGTAGATGTGACAGATACAATTTTTGACACATCGTGACATTTGAATACTTGTATGTTTTTATGTAGCTATAATTTGTAGATGTGAAAGATACAATTTCTGACACATCGTGACATTTGAATACTTGTATGTTTTTATGTAGCTTTATTATGTAGATGTGACAAATACAATTTTTGACACATCGTGACATTTGAATACTTGTATGTTTTTATGTAGCTATATTATGTAGATGTGACAGATACAATTTTTGACACATCGTGATATTTGAATACTTGTATGTTTTTATGTAGCTATATTATGTAGATGTGAAAGATACAATTTTTGACACATCGTGACATTTGAATACTTGTATGTTTTTATGTAGCTATATTATGTAGATGTGACAGATACAATTTTTGACACATCGTGACATTTGAATACTTGTATGTTTTTATGTAGCTATATTATGTAGTTGTGAAAGATACAATTTTCGACACATCGTGACATTTGAATACTTGTATGTTTTTATGTAGCTATATTATGTAGATGTGACAGATACAATTTTTGACACATCGTGACATTTGAATACTTGTATGTTTTTATGTAGCTATATTATGTAGATGTGACAGATACAATTTTTGACACATCGTGACATTTGAATACTTGTATGTTTTTATGTAGCTATATTATGTAGATGTGACAGATACAATTTTTGACACATCGTGACATTTGAATACTTGTATGTTTTTATGTAGCTTTATTATGTAGATGTGACAGATACAATTTTTGACACATCGTGACATTTGAATACTTGTATGTTTTTATGTAGCTATATTATGTAGATGTGAAAGATACAATTTTTGACACATCGTGACATTTGAATACTTGTATGTTTTTATGTAGCTATATTATGTAGATGTGACAGATACAATTTTTGACACATCGTGACATTTGAATACTTGAACGTTTTTATGTAACTATATTATGTAGATGTGACAGATACAATTTTTGACACATCGTGACATTTGAATATTTGTATGTTTTTATGTAGCTATATTATGTAGATGTGACAGATACAATTTTTGACACATCGTGACATTTGAATACTTGTATGTTTTTATGTAGCTATATTATGTAGATGTGACAGATACAATTTTTGACACATCGTGACATTTGAATACTTGTATGTTTTTATGTAGCTATATTATGTAGATGTGACAGATACAATTTTTGACACATCGTGACATTTGAATACTTGTATGTTTTTATGTAGCTATATTATGTAGATGTGACAGATACAATTTTTGACACATCGTGACATTTGAAAACTTGAACGTTTTTATGTAGCTATATTATGTAGATGTGACAGATACAATTTTTGACACATCGTGACATTTGAAAACTTGAACGTTTTTATGTAGCTATATTATGTAGATGTGACAGATACAATTTTTGACACATCGTGACATTTGAATACTTGTATGTTTTTATGTAGCTATATTATGTAGATGTGACAGATACAATTTTTGACACATCAAGACATTTGAATACTTGTATGTTTTTATGTAGCTATATTATGTAGATGTGAAAGATACAATTTTTGACACATCGTGACATTTGAATACTTGTATGTTTTTATGTAGCTTTATTATGTAGATGTGACAGATACAATTTTTGACACATCGTGACATTTGAATACTTGTATGTTTTTATGTAGCTATATTATGTAGATGTGACAGATACAATTTTTGACACATCGTTGCATTTGAATACTTGTATGTTTTTATGTAGCTATATTATGTCGATGTGAAAGATACAATTTTTGACACATCGTGACATTTGAATACTTATATGTTTTTATGTAGCTATATTATGTAGATGTGACAGATACAATTTTTGACACATCGTGACATTTGAAAACTTGTATGTTTTTATGTAGCTATATTATGTAGATGTGACAGATAAAATTTTTGACACATCGTGACATTTGAATACTTGTATGTTTTTATGTAGCTATATTATGTAGATGTGACAGATACAATTTTTGACACATCGTGACATTTGAATACTTGTATGTTTTTATGTAGCTATATTATGTAGATGTGACAGATACAATTTTTGACACATCGTGACATTTGAATACTTGTATGTTTTTATGTAGCTATATTATGTAGATGTGACAGATACAATTTTTGAAACATCGTGACATTTGAATACTTGTATTTTTTTATGTAGCTATATTATGTAGATGTGACAGATACAATTTTTGACACATCGTGACATTTGAATACTTGTATGTTTTTATGTAGCTATATTATGTAGATGTGACAGATACAATTTTTGACACATCGTGACATTTGAATACTTGTATGTTTTTATGTAGCTATATTATGTAGATGTGACAGATACAATTTTTGACACATCGTGACATTTGAATACTTGTATGTTTTTATGTCGCTATATTATGTAGATGTGACAGATACAATTTTTGACACATCGTGACATTTGAATACTTGTATGTTTTTATGTAGCTATATTATGTAGATGTGACAGATACAATTTTTGACACATCGTGACATTTGAATACTTGTATGTTTTTATGTAGCTATATTATGTAGATGTGACAGATACAATTTTTGACACATCGTGACATTTGAATACTTGTATGTTTTTATGTAGCTATATTATGTAGATGTGACAGATACAATTTTTGACACATCGTGACATTTGAATACTTGTATGTTTTTATGTAGCTATATTATGTAGATGTGACAGATACAATTTTTGACACATCGTGACATTTGAATACTTGTATGTTTTTATGTAGCTATATTATGTAGATGTGACAGATACAATTTTTGACACATCGTGACATTTGAATACTTGTATGTTTTTATGTAGCTATATTATGTAGATGTGACAGATACAATTTTTGACACATCGTGACATTTGAATACTTGTATGTTTTTATGTAGCTATATTATGTAGATGTGAAAGATACAATTTTTGACACATCGTGACATTTGAATACTTGTATGTTTTTATGTAGCTATATTATGTAGATGTTACAGATACAATTTTTGACACATCGTGACATTTGAATACTTGTATGTTTTTATGTAGCTATATTATGTAGATGTGAAAGATACAATTTTTGACACATCGTGACATTTGAATACTTGTATGTTTTTATGTAGCTATATTATGTAGATGTGAAAGATACAATTTTTGACACATCGTGACATTTGAATACTTGTATGTTTTTATGTAGCTATATTATGTAGATGTGACAGATACA
The DNA here is from genome assembly GCF_061612785.1 of Hesperophylax consimilis. Taxonomy (NCBI): domain Eukaryota; kingdom Metazoa; phylum Arthropoda; class Insecta; order Trichoptera; family Limnephilidae; genus Hesperophylax; species Hesperophylax consimilis. Next base: position 29,276,322 of record NC_142859.1, read on the forward strand.
ATTTTTGACACATCGTGACATTTGAATACTTGTATGTTTTTATGTAGCTATATTATGTAGATGTGACAGATAAAATTTTTGACACATCGTGACATTTGAATACTTGTATGTTTTTATGTAGCTATATTATGTAGATGTGACAGATACAATTTTTGACACATCGTGACATTTGAATACTTGTATGTTTTTATGTAGCTATATTATGTAGATGTGACAGATACAATTTTTGACACATCGTGACATTTGAATACTTGTATGTTTTTATGTAGCTATATTATGTAGATGTGACAGATACAATTTTTGACACATCGTGACATTTGAATACTTGTATGTTTTTATGTAGCTATATTATGTAGATGACACAGATACAATTTTTGACACATCGTGACATTTGAATACTTGTATGTTTTTATGTAGCTATATTATGTAGATGTGACAGATACAATTTTTGACACATCGTGACATTTGAATACTTGTATGTTTTTATGTAGCTATATTATGTAGATGTGACAGATACAATTTTTGACACATCGTGACATTTGAATACTTGTATGTTTTTATGTAGCTATATTATGTAGATGTGACAGATACAATTTTTGACACATCGTGACATTTGAATACTTGTATGTTTTTATGTAGCTATATTATGTAGATGTGACAGATACAATTTTTGACACATCGTGACATTTGAATACTTGTATGTTTTTATGTAGCTATATTATGTAGATGTGACAGATACAATTTTTGACACATCGTGACATTTGAATACTTGTATGTTTTTATGTAGCTATATTATGTAGATGTGAAAGATACAATTTTTGACACATCGTGACATTTGAATACTTGTATGTTTTTATGTAGCTATATTATGTAGATGTGACAGATACAATTTTTGACACATCGTGACATTTGAATACTTGTATGTTTTTATGTAGCTATATTATGTAGATGTGACAGATAAAATTTTTGACACATCGTGACATTTGAATACTTGTATGTTTTTATGTAGCTATATTATGTAGATGTGACAGATACAATTTTTGACACATCGTGACATTTGAATACTTGTATGTTTTTATGTAGCTATATTATGTAGATGTGACAGATACAATTTTTGACACATCGTGACATTTGAATACTTGTATGTTTTTATGTAGCTATATTATGTAGATGTGACAGATACAATTTTTGACACATCGTGACATTTGAATACTTGTATGTTTTTATGTAGCTATATTTATTTATTTATTTATTTATTATTTTATTTTATTTACGCCCTAATGGGCTTTTACATGAAAATATACATTTACATTGATTACAATAATTGAACATAAGAAGATAAATGGAGTTAATTTTAAGAAAGCAACACATATAAGAAAATTTTGTGCAAATTAGCAAAACACTAATAAGATGGATTCAATATAAAATATACCCAAGCATGAAATAGTAAGTAAAAGAAAGTTCAACATAAAAAGTAAGTAAGTGGGTGTGTTTAAACCCAGTATTAATTGTGTGTTTAACAAATCGATAAACCAATATAAATTAGAGTGTAACTTACTCGTGAGGTAAAGAACATTATAACAGAGATTTAAAAAAAAAAAAAAAAAAAAATAACAAAATAAGAGTTGCACCTGTAAAAAGCAAAAACTAATAGAATTTAGCAATATCGACATGAATAAGAAATAATAAGATCTGAGATGGAACATAGTGTTATGTATAAAAAGTAGTTAGTAGGTATATGCATACAATTATAAGTGTATAGTAGAGCAAATAAAAAACAAACAAATATGGATATAATTTACTTGAAAGTTTTCGAATGGGAGAAGATGTAATAAAATTATTAAAGCTATAAAAGTTAATTATTAGCCGATAGAATCGAAATAAGTTGCCTTTTAAAGCTCACAAAATTGTCAAAACCAAATATATCTATAAGTTCACAGTATTTATTCGCAAGGTTGTGAATTCTAGGAATTGGTGAAAAAATAGAATAATTAGTGTTGAGGTTCTTGTTAAATTTAAAAGTATCTTTACTGCGAGTTTGCCTAGCAGGAACATTAATGCAAATAAGTTCCAACAAATTAGGGCTGTCAATTAAAGATTTAATAATTTTGAATAAAAATAGCAAATCAATTAACACTCTTCTATCAGATAATTTAAGAAGTTTAGTTTCAGCAAGCAAGTTATTGTAATTTATAAATTCGATTGGAATTTTCATTTTAAAATTAATGTACCGAAGGAATTTATTTTGTACCTTTTCTAATGATTGAGAATGGACCTTGTAGTACGGTGACCATACGGTGGAATTGTATTCTAATTTGCTTCGTACTAACGAGCAATACAGATGTTTTAATGTTGACATACTTTTAAAATTTGCTCCCATTCTCAAAATAAAACCTAGTATTCTCATCGCATCGCTTGTTATTTCATCGATGTGTTCGTTAAACTGTAGACTCTCGTGGAATATAACACCAAGATCACGAATCTGTGATACACGAAGAAGATTAGCACCATTCATAAAATAGGAAAAATTAAGTGGATTATTGCCTTTGTAAAAACTGATAATCTGGCATTTACCTAAATTTAGTTGCAAATCATTGACAGAACACCACGCACATAGTTTATTAAGGTTCAACTGCAAAATTGCGCGATCGTCATCGTCTTTGATTATTCTGTATATCTTCAGATCGTCGGCAAATAACAGGACTTTAACATTAGTAAAAATATTAACAATATCATTGATAAACAAACAAAATAATATTGGGCCCAAGTGAGATCCCTGTGGTACTCCGCTCGAGGCAGCAAATGTATAAGAAGTAAACGAATCAATCTTGACTGCTAAGTACCTTCCTAATAGATAACTCTTAAACCATTCCAACATACTCCCTCTTATTCCCAACAATTTTAGTTCACGTAATAATATTTTGTGGTTTACTTTATCAAATGCCTTACTGAAGTCAGTATATATGGAATCAGTTTGATGTGATGCATTAAGGGCATTAACAATATCATTCGTGTACAATATCAAATTGGTAAGAGTAGATCTACCTTTAATGAATCCATGTTGAAGGGGAGAGATGGTTCGATTGATTCGGGATATCAACTTATCTAGTACTAGGCTTTCAAAAAGTTTGGGTAAAGTAGACATTATACATATTGGCCTATAATTTGTTACTTCGCTCTTATTACCTTTTTTGAAAATGGGCGTTAAAAGACTAAACTTCCAAAGGTCCGGGAATACACCTGATGAGAGTGACTTTGTAAATAACTTATGAATAGGATATGACAATGTATGCATACAATTTACTAAAAACCTGGGCGGAACATTATCAGGTCCTGCGGATTTTCGGGAATCAAGACTCTTCAGCTTAGATATAATATCGTCTATGGTTACATTACAGTCAGATATATCAAGAGTTTCAACCAAATCAAAGCACGAAATATTGCTGTCTTCACTTGCATTAATGTAAACGCCGCTAAAAAAATCAGCAAAAAGATTAACAGTTTCCTGAAGATTTTGGGATAATTTAGAATCGAATGACACACTACTAGGTATGTAAGTACCATTTTCTTTTTGGGATTTAACATATTTCCAAAAGAAATTTGAGTCGTCCATGATAGAGCCTTCGACATCACTAATGTAATTTTTGTAACATTTTGCGGAGAGCTTATTGCACTCTGCCCTCAATTTTTGAAACGCAGTATAATCGATGGCCAGGCGACTTTGTTTGAATCTCTTATGAGATAATTTTTTGAGGTAAATTAAGTCTATCAGGTCTTTTGAGAACCATTTAGGGTATAGAGTTTCTCTGTAAGTCGTTAAAGGAACAAATTGTTCAATTGCAGAATTAACGATGAAGTAAAATTTTTTAAGGTGTACATTAATATCATCGTCGCTATCAAAGAATGACCAGTCAGTCTGTTTAAGGAAATTTGAAATTTTAACATAGTCAGCTTTTTTGAAATTTCGAGTTTCTACTACCTTTTTTACGATAGGAATTGGTTTAAGATTAGACATGCATATTTCTAGTGGTGGATGGTAAACATCGACAGGTAATAGAATTTCGGTACTTCTCACAACACAGATGACAGACACATTTGACAGTGCCAAATCCAACGTACGACCTCCTATATTATGAACATTATTACACTGTGTTAGACCTAAGAACAGTGCCATATCTCTAATAACACGAATATTAACATTAGAACAAGAATTGACAGAATTCATATTACACCAATCATAATGTGGCAGATTGTAATCACCAACTAGAAGTAGTTTAGTATTAGGATATTTAGCACAAATTGATTCAACCTCGTCGCAGTGATTGCTGTAGCTTTGGACATCAGAATTCGGAGGTAAGTATGCACATCCCACTATTATTTTACCTCTAGAAGTGTTCACATTGACAAATAGTTGCTCGATGGATGTGTTTTTTGTGGATATTTTTGAAGAACTGAGATTTTTTGAGATAGCAATGGCTACACCACCTCCTCTCGTTTTGGCACTTGTTTTAGAATTCCTATCCATACGGTAGATGTTGAAATTAGGGAAGCCTAATTCGGCAGAATTGATTCCTGAGTCGAGCCATGTTTCGGTTAAAATGAAGATATCACTGCTGATAGTTGCCGCCGAAGTCAGCAACATGGGAAGTTTAGTGCGGATCCCTCTCACATTTTGGTAGTAGCATTTTATTTTTTGTTGTTTCAGTTTTTTGGCGCACATTCAATAATTTTAGGTACAGAGTTCACATATTTGATAGTTATATTGGTTTCACCGTTGTTCTTCCTCGTCTCGAGTTGTTGGCGTAAATCTAGAAGTTGAGTCCTCTGCAATGGTGTTTGGTCGTTACTGGCCTTTATACCGTTTTTCAGTTTTGCGTTCCTGGTCAAAACCTCACGAGCCGAGACAGAGTCATTGAATTCGACCTTAATCGGTCTAATTTTGTTGGACTTTTTTACACCAAGTCTGTACGACTTAACCACACTCGGTATTAATTCATTATTTATATCACTAATCGCTGAAACTACTTTATCGCTGTCCATTTTAATAATTGTTGTTGTTGATTCTGAAATACTTTCGGGAACATTAAATAAAATAATGTTCTTTGACCGGGTTTTTCTTTCCTCGGCCTCTGCGAGCAAATCATTTATTGAAGATGAAGTATTTGTCGGGGTAGTAACAATAGACTGAGTATCCGTTACACTTTTTAATGTTGACAATTCTCCTTCCAACATTCCCATACGAACAGCCATCAATCCTGTGGTTCCTAACAGATCCGTTGTTATCGGGGTAATTTTACCCATTTGCTCCTTCGTAAATTTGTTGCCGGGGTCATTAATAATTTTTATCAGCGAACAGAGTAGATCCTTGGCCTTGGTCATATAGTTAAGAGAGTTCTCGTTTAAATCCATATTAAAATTTATTTAAAAAGAGTTAAAAATATGTTAACTTTATTCGTAATTAGTTTATACACAAACGCCTGTTTCCCGCAAACTGTTTAGCACTATTCAAAAGTGACGACACTTTCGACCAATGGCGATAGTAATGACGGACTGATAATGCGCATGCGCGTTTGGTATGTTTACCAGTTGAAAATTGTTATTTTAATATTTTTAAAACACAGCACTGCACAGCACACACGATAATTTAAAAATCTAACTGATTGAATATTTCGAAGATGAAGTGATTTAACTACTTCGACACTTTATGTTGTGTTTACTTGCAATTTTCTAATGTTTTGGAAGTTTTAATGTGGAGCGTATTCACTATCTGTGTAATCAATGACGGTAGGTATTATATTATCAAATATTATGTAGATGTGACAGATACAATTTTTGACACATCGTGACATTTGAATACTTGTATGTTTTTATGTAGCTATATTATGTAGATGTGAAAGATAAAATTTTTGACACATCGTGACATTTGAATACTTGTATGTTTTTATGTAGCTATATTATGAAGATGTGACAGATACAATTTTTGACACATCGTGACATTTGAATACTTGTATGTTTTTATGTAGCTATATTATGTAGATGTGACAGATACAATTTTTGACACATCGTGACATTTGAATACTTGTATGTTTTTATGTAGCTATATTATGTAGATGTGACAGATACAATTTTTGACACATCGTGACATATGAATACTTGTATGTTTTTATGTAGCTATATTTTGTAGATGTGAAAGATACAATTTCTGACACATCGTGACATTTGAATACTTGTATGTTTTTATGTAGCTATATTATGTAGATGTGACAGATACAATTTTTGACACATCGTGACATTTGAATACTTGTATGTTTTTATGTAGCTATATTATGTAGATGTGACAGATACAATTTTTGACACATCGTGACATTTGAATACTTTTATGTTTTTATGTAGCTATATTATGTAGATGTGACAGATACAATTTTTGACACATCGTAACATTTGAATACTTGTATGTTTTTATGTAGCTATATTATGTAGATGTGACAGATACAATTTTTGACACATCGTGACATTTGAATACTTGTATGTTTTTATGTAGCTATATTATGTAGATGTGACAGATACAATTTTTGACACATCGTGACATTTGAATACTTGTATGTTTTTATGTAGCTATATTATGTAGATGTGACAGATACAATTTTTTACACATCGTGACATTTGAATACTTGTATATTTTTATGTAGCTATATTATGTAGATGTGAAAGATACAATTTTTGACACATCGTGACATTTGAATACTTGTATGTTTTTATGTAGCTATATTATGTAGATGTGACAAATACAATTTTTGACACATCGTGACATTTGAAAACTTGAACGTTTTTATGTAGCTTTATTATGAAGATGTGACAGATACAATTTTTGACACATCGTGACATTTGAATACTTGTATGTTTTTATGTAGCTATATTATGTAGATGTGACAGATACAATTTTTGACACATCGTGACATTTGAATACTTGTATGTTTTTATGTAGCTATATTATGTAGATGTGAAAGATACAATTTTCGACACATCGTGACATTTGAATACTTGTATGTTTTTATGTAGCTATATTATGTAGATGTGACAGATACAATTTTTGACACATCGTGACATTTGAATACTTGTATGTTTTTATGTAGCTATATTATGTTGATGTGACGGATACAAATTTTGACACATCGTGACATTTGAATACTTGTATGTTTTTATGTAGCTATATTATGTAGATGTGACAGATACAATTTTTGACACATCGTGACATTTGAATACTTGTATGTTTTTATGTAGCTATATAATGTAGATGTGAAAGATAAAATTTTTGACACATCGTGACATTTGAATACTTGTATGTTTTTATGTAGCTTTATTATGTAGATGTGACAGATACAATTTTTGACACATCGTGACATTTGAATACTTGTATGTTTTTATGTAGCTATATTATGTAGATGTGACAGTTACAATTTTTGACACATCGTGACATTTGAGTACTTGTATGTTTTTATGTAGCTATATTATGTAGATGTGACGGATACAATTTTTGACACATCGTGACATTTGAATACTTGTATGTTTTTATGTAGCTATATTATGTAGATGTGACAGATACAATTTTTGACACATCGTGACATTTGAATACTTGTATGTTTTTATGTAGCTATATTATGAAGATGTGAAAGATACAATTTTTGACACATCGTGACATTTGAATACTTGTATGTTTTTATGCAGCTTTATTATGTAGATGTGACAGATAAAATTTTTGACACATCTTTACATTTGAATACTTGTATGTTTTTATGTAGCTATATTATGTAGATGTGACAGATACAATTTTTGACACATCGTGACATTTGAATACTTGTATGTTTTTATGTAGCTATATTATGTAGATGTGAAAGATAAAATTTTTGACACATCGTGACATTTGAATACTTGTATGTTTTTATGTAGCTATATTTTGTAGATGTGAAAGATACAATTTCTGACACATCGTGACATTTGAATACTTGTATGTTTTTATGTAGCTATATTATGTAGATGTGACAGATACAATTTTTGACACATCGTGACATTTGAATACTTGTATGTTTTTATGTAGCTATATTATGTAGATGTGACAGATACAATTTTTTACACATCGTGACATTTGAATACTTTTATGTTTTTATGTAGCTATATTATGTAGATGTGACAGATACAATTTTTGACACATCGTAACATTTGAATACTTGTATGTTTTTATGTAGCTTTATTATGTAGATGTGACAGATACAATTTTTGACACATCGTGACATTTGAATACTTGTATGTTTTTATGTAGCTATATTATGTAGATGTGACAGATACAATTTTTGACACATCGTGACATTTGAATACTTGTATGTTTTAATGTAGCTATATTATGTAGATGTGACAGATACAATTTTTTACACATCGTGACATTTGAATACTTGTATGTTTTTATGTAGCTATATTATGTAGATGTGAAAGATACAATTTTTGACACATCGTGACATTTGAATACTTGTATGTTTTTATGTAGCTATATTATGTAGATGTGACAGATACAATTTTTGACACATCGTGACATTTGAAAACTTGAACGTTTTTATGTAGCTTTATTATGTAGATGTGACAGATACAATTTTTGACACATCGTGACATTTGAATACTTGTATGTTTTTATGTAGCTATATTATGTAGATGTGACAGATACAATTTTTGACACATCGTGACATTTGAATACTTGTATGTTTTTATGTAGCTATATTATGTAGATGTGAAAGATACAATTTTCGACACATCGTGACATTTGAATACTTGTATGTTTTTATGTAGCTATATTATGTAGATGTGACAGATACAATTTTTGACACATCGTGACATTTGAATACTTGTATGTTTTTATGTAGCTATATTATGTTGATGTGACGGATACAATTTTTGACACATCGTGACATTTGAAAACTTGTATGTTTTTATGTAGCTATATTATGTAGATGTGACAGATACAATTTTTGACACATCGTGATATTTGAAAACTTGAACGTTTTTATGTAGCTATATTATGTAGATGTGACAGATACAATTTTTGACACATCGTGACATTTGAAAACTTGAACGTTTTTATGTAGCTATATTGTGTAGATGTGACAGATACAATTTTTGACACATCGTGACATTTGAATACTTGTATGTTTTTATGTAGCTATATTATGTAGATGTGACAGATACAATTTTTGACACATCGTGACATTTGAATACTTGTATGTTTTTATGTAGCTATATTATGAAGATGTGACAGATACAATTTTTGACACATCGTGACATTTGAATACTTGTATGTTTTTATGTAGCTATATTATGTAGATGTGACAGATACAATTTTTGACACATCGTGACATTTGAATACTTGTATGTTTTTATGTAGCTATATTATGTAGATGTGACAGTTACAATTTTTGACACATCGTGACATTTGAATACTTGTATGTTTTTATGTAGCTATATTATGTAGATGTGACGGATACAATTTTTGACACATCGTGACATTTGAATACTTGTATGTTTTTATGTAGCTATATTATGTAGATGTGACAGATACAATTTTTGACACATCGTGACATTTGAATACTTGTATGTTTCTATGTAGCTATATTATGTAGATGTGACAGATACAATTTTTGACACATCGTGACATTTGAATACTTGTATGTTTTTATGTAGCTATATTATGTAGATGTGAAAGATACAATTTTTGACACATCGTGACATTTGAATACTTGTATGTTTTTATGTAGCTATATTATGTAGATGTGACAGATACAATTTTTGACACATCGTGACATTTGAATACTTGTATGTTTTTATGTAGCTATATTATGTAGATGTGACAGATACAATTTTTGACACATCGTGACATTTGAATACTTGTATGTTTTTATGTAGCTATATTATGTAGATGAGAAAGATACAATTTTTGGCACATCGTGACATTTGAATACTTGTATGTTTTTATGTAGCTTTATTATGTAGATGTGACAGATACAATTTTTGACACATCGTGACATTTGAATACTTGTATGTTTTTATGTAGCTATATTATGTAGATGTGACAGATACAATTTTTGACACATCGTGACATTTGAATACTTGTATGTTTTTATGTAGCTATATTTTGTAGATGTGAAAGATACAATTTCTGACACATCGTGACATTTGAATACTTGTATGTTTTTATGTAGCTATATTATGTAGATGTGACAGATACAATTTTTGACACATCGTGACATTTGAATACTTTTATGTTTTTATGTAGCTATATTATGTAGATGTGACAGATACAATTTTTGACACATCGTAACATTTGAATACTTGAATGTTTTTATGTAGCTATATTATGTAGATGTGACAGATACAATTTTTGACACATCGTGACATTTGAATACTTGTATGTTTTTATGTAGCTATATTATGTAGATGTGACAGATACAATTTTTGACACATCGTGACATTTGATTACTTGTATGTTTTTATGTAGCTATATTATTTAGATGTGAAAGATACAATTTTTGACACATCGTGACATTTGAATACTTGTTTGTTTTTATGTAGCTATATTATGTAGATGTGACAGATACAATTTTTGACACATCGTGACATTTGAAAACTTGAACGTTTTTATGTAGCTATATTATGTAGATGTGACAGATACAATTTTTGACACATCGTGACATTTGAATACTTGTATGTTTTTATGTAGCTATATTATGTAGATGTGACAGTTACAATTTTTGACACATCGTGACATTTGAATACTTGTATGTTTTTTCTGTGGCTATATTATGTAGATGTGACAGATACAATTTTTGACACATCGTGACATTTGAATACTTGTATGTTTTTATGTAGCTATATTATGTAGATGTGAAAGATACAATTTTTGACACATCGTGACATTTGAATACTTGTATGTCATTATGTAGCTATATTATGTAGATGTGACAGTTACAATTTTTGACACATCGTGACATTTGAATACTGGTATGTTTTTATGTAGCTATATTATGTAGATGTGACAGATACAATTTTTGACACATCGTGACATTTGAATACTTGTATGTTTTTATGTAGCTATATTATGTAGATGTGACAGATAAAATTTTTGACACATCGTGACATTTGAATACTTGTATGTTTTTATGTAGCTATATTATGTAGATGTGACAGATACAATTTTTGACACATCGTGACATTTGAATACTTGTATGTTTTTATGTAGCTATATTATGTAGATGTGACAGATACAATTTTTGACACATCGTGACATTTGAATACTTGTATGTTTTTATATAGCTATATTATGTAGATGTGAAAGATACAATTTTCGACACATCGTGACATTTGAAAACTTGTATGTTTTTATGTAGCTATATTATGTAGATGTGACAGATACAATTTTTGACACATAGTGACATTTGGATACTTGTATGTTTTTATGTAGCTATATTATGTAGATGTGACAGATACAATTTTTGACACATCGTGACATTTGAATATTTGTATGTTTTTATGTAGCTATATTATGTAGATGTGACAGATACAATTTTTGACACATCGTGACATTTGAATACTTGTATGTTTTTATGTAGCTATATTATGTAGATGTGAAAGATAAAATTTTTGACACATCGTGACATTTGAATACTTGTATGTTTTTATGTAGCTATATTATGTAGATGTGACAGATACAATTTTTGACACATCGTGACATTTGAATACTTGTATGTTTTTAGGTAGCTATATTATGTAGATGTGACAGATACAATTTTTTACACATCGTGACATTTGAATACTTGTATGTTTTTATGTAGCTATATTATGTAGATGTGAAAGATACAATTTTTGACACATCGTGACATTTGAATACTTGTATGTTTTTATGTAGCTATATTATGAAGATGTGACAGATACAATTTTTGACACATTGTGACATTTGAAAACTTGAACGTTTTTATGTAGCTTTATTATGTAGATGTGACAGATACAATTTTTGACACATCGTGACATTTGAATACTTGTATGTTTTTATGTATCTATATTATGTAGATGTGACAGATACAATTTTTGACACATCGTGACATTTGAATACTTGTATGTTTTTATGTAGCTATATTATGTAGATGTGAAAGATACAATTTTCGACACATCGTGACATTTGAGTACTTGTATGTTTTTATGTAGCTATATTATGTAGATGTGACAGATACAATTTTTGACACATCGTGACATTTGAATACTTGTATGTTTTTATGTAGCTATATTATGTTGATGTGACGGATACAATTTTTGACACATCGTGACATTTGAATACTTGTATGTTTTTATGTAGCTATATTATGTAGATGTGACAGATACAATTTTTGACACATCGTGACATTTGAATACTTGTATGTTTTTATGTAGCTATATAATGTAGATGTGAAAGATAAAATTTTTGACACATCGTGACATTTGAATACTTGTATGTTTTTATGTAGCTATATTATGTAGATGTGACAGATACAATTTTTGACACATCGTGACATTTGAATACTTGTATGTTTTTATGTAGCTATATTATGTAGATGTGACAGTTACAATTTTTGACACATCGTGACATTTGAATACTTGTATGTTTTTATGTAGCTATATTATGTAGATGTGACGGATACAATTTTTGACACATCGTGACATTTGAATACTTGTATGTTTTTATGTAGCTAAATTATGTAGATGTGACAGATACAATTTTTGACACATCGTGACATTTGAATACTTGTATGTTTTTATGTAGCTATATTATGTAGATGTGACAGATACAATTTTTGACACATCGTGACATTTGAATACTTGTATGTTTTTATGTAGCTATATTATGTAGATGTGACAGAAACAATTTTTGACACATCGTGACATTTGAATACTTGTATGTTTTTATGTAGCTATATTATGAAGATGTGAAAGATACAATTTTTGACACATCGTGACATTTGAATACTTGTATGTTTTTATGCAGCTTTATTATGTAGATGTGACAGATAAAATTTTTGACACATCTTTACATTTGAATACTTGTATGTTTTTATGTAGCTATATTATGTAGATGTGACAGATACAATTTTTGACACATCGTGACATTTGAATACTTGTATGTTTTTATGTAGCTATATTATGTAGATGTGAAAGATAAAATTTTTGACACATCGTGACATTTGAATACTTGTATGTTTTTATGTAGCTATATTTTGTAGATGTGAAAGATACAATTTCTGACACATCGTGACATTTGAATACTTGTATGTTTTTATGTAGCTATATTATGTAGATGTGACAGATACAATTTTTGACACATCGTGACATTTGAATACTTGTATGTTTTTATGTAGCTATATTATGTAGATGTGACAGATACAATTTTTGACACATCGTGACATTTGAATACTTGTATGTTTTTATGTAGCTATATTATTTAGATGTGACAGATACAATTTTTGACACATCGTGACATTTGAATACTTGTATGTTTTTATGTAACTATATTATGTAGATGTGACAGATACAATTTTTTACACATCGTGACATTTGAATACTTGTATGTTTTTATGTAGCTATATTATGTAGATGTGAAAGATACAATTTTTGACACATCGTGACATTTGAATACTTGTATGTTTTTATGTTGCTATATTATGTAGATGTGACAGATACAATTTTTGACACATCGTGACATTTGAAAACTTGAACGTTTTTATGTAGCTTTATTATGTAGATGTGAAAGATACAATTTCTGACACATCGTGACATTTGAATACTTGTATGTTTTTATGTAGCTATATTATGTAGATGTGACAGATACAATTTTTGACACATCGTGACATTTGAATACTTGTATGTTTTTATGTAGCTATATTATGTAGATGTGACAGATACAATTTTTTACACATCGTGACATTTGAATACTTTTATGTTTTTATGTAGCTATATTATGTAGATGTGACAGATACAATTTTTGACACATCGTAACATTTGAATACTTGTATGTTTTTATGTAGCTTTATTATGTAGATGTGACAGATACAATTTTTGACACATCGTGACATTTGAATACTTGTATGTTTTTATGTAGCTATATTATGTAGATGTGACAGATACAATTTTTGACACATCGTGACATTTGAATACTTGTATGTTTTAATGTAGCTATATTATGTAGATGTGACAGATACAATTTTTTACACATCGTGACATTTGAATACTTGTATGTTTTTATGTAGCTATATTATGTAGATGTGAAAGATACAATTTTTGACACATCGTGACATTTGAATACTTGTATGTTTTTATGTAGCTATATTATGTAGATGTGACAGATACAATTTTTGACACATCGTGACATTTGAAAACTTGAACGTTTTTATGTAGCTTTATTATGTAGATGTGACAGATACAATTTTTGACACATCGTGACATTTGAATACTTGTATGTTTTTATGTAGCTATATTATGTAGATGTGACAGATACAATTTTTGACACATCGTGACATTTGAATACTTGTATGTTTTTATGTAGCTATATTATGTAGATGTGAAAGATACAATTTTCGACACATCGTGACATTTGAATACTTGTATGTTTTTATGTAGCTATATTATGTAGATGTGACAGATACAATTTTTGACACATCGTGACATTTGAATACTTGTATGTTTTTATGTAGCTATATTATGTTGATGTGACGGATACAATTTTTGACACATCGTGACATTTGAAAACTTGTATGTTTTTATGTAGCTATATTATGTAGATGTGACAGATACAATTTTTGACACATCGTGATATTTGAAAACTTGAACGTTTTTATGTAGCTATATTATGTAGATGTGACAGATACAATTTTTGACACATCGTGACATTTGAAAACTTGAACGTTTTTATGTAGCTATATTGTGTAGATGTGACAGATACAATTTTTGACACATCGTGACATTTGAATACTTGTATGTTTTTATGTAGCTATATTATGTAGATGTGACAGATACAATTTTTGACACATCGTGACATTTGAATACTTGTATGTTTTTATGTAGCTATATTATGAAGATGTGACAGATACAATTTTTGACACATCGTGACATTTGAATACTTGTATGTTTTTATGTAGCTATATTATGTAGATGTGACAGATACAATTTTTGACACATCGTGACATTTGAATACTTGTATGTTTTTATGTAGCTATATTATGTAGATGTGACAGTTACAATTTTTGACACATCGTGACATTTGAATACTTGTATGTTTTTATGTAGCTATATTATGTAGATGTGACGGATACAATTTTTGACACATCGTGACATTTGAATACTTGTATGTTTTTATGTAGCTATATTATGTAGATGTGACAGATACAATTTTTGACACATCGTGACATTTGAATACTTGTATGTTTTTATGTAGCTATATTATGTAGATGTGACAGATACAATTTTTGACACATCGTGACATTTGAATACTTGTATGTTTTTATGTAGCTATATTATGTAGATGTGAAAGATACAATTTTTGACACATCGTGACATTTGAATACTTGTATGTTTTTATGTAGCTATATTATGTAGATGTGACAGATACAATTTTTGACACATCGTGACATTTGAATACTTGTATGTTTTTATGTAGCTATATTATGTAGATGTGACAGATACAATTTTTGACACATCGTGACATTTGAATACTTGTATGTTTTTATGTAGCTATATTATGTAGATGAGAAAGATACAATTTTTGGCACATCGTGACATTTGAATACTTGTATGTTTTTATGTAGCTTTATTATGTAGATGTGACAGATACAATTTTTGACACATCGTGACATTTGAATACTTGTATGTTTTTATGTAGCTATATTATGTAGATGTGACGGATACAATTTTTGACACATCGTGACATTTGAATACTTGTATGTTTTTATGTAGCTATATTTTGTAGATGTGAAAGATACAATTTCTGACACATCGTGACATTTGAATACTTGTATGTTTTTATGTAGCTATATTATGTAGATGTGACAGATACAATTTTTGACACATCGTGACATTTGAATACTTTTATGTTTTTATGTAGCTATATTATGTAGATGTGACAGATACAATTTTTGACACATCGTAACATTTGAATACTTGAATGTTTTTATGTAGCTATATTATGTAGATGTGACAGATACAATTTTTGACACATCGTGACATTTGAATACTTGTATGTTTTTATGTAGCTATATTATGTAGATGTGACAGATACAATTTTTGACACATCGTGACATTTGATTACTTGTATGTTTTTATGTAGCTATATTATTTAGATGTGAAAGATACAATTTTTTACACATCGTGACATTTGAATACTTGTTTGTTTTTATGTAGCTATATTATGTAGATGTGACAGATACAATTTTTGACACATCGTGACATTTGAAAACTTGAACGTTTTTATGTAGCTATATTATGTAGATGTGACAGATACAATTTTTGACACATCGTGACATTTGAATACTTGTATGTTTTTATGTAGCTATATTATGTAGATGTGACAGATACAATTTTTGACACATCGTGACATTTGAATACTTGTATGTTTTTTCTGTGGCTATATTATGTAGATGTGACAGATACAATTTTTGACACATCGTGACATTTGAATACTTGTATGTTTTTATGTAGCTATATTATGTAGATGTGAAAGATACAATTTTTGACACATCGTGACATTTGAATACTTGTATGTCATTATGTAGCTATATTATGTAGATGTGACAGTTACAATTTTTGACACATCGTGACATTTGAATACTGGTATGTTTTTATGTAGCTATATTATGTAGATGTGACAGATACAATTTTTGACACATCGTGACATTTGAATACTTGTATGTTTTTATGTAGCTATATTATGTAGATGTGACAGATAAAATTTTTGACACATCGTGACATTTGAATACTTGTATGTTTTTATGTAGCTATATTATGTAGATGTGACAGATACAATTTTTGACACATCGTGACATTTGAATACTTGTATGTTTTTATGTAGCTATATTATGTAGATGTGACAAATACAATTTTTGACACATCGTGACATTTGAATACTTGTATGTTTTTATATAGCTATATTATGTAGATGTGAAAGATACAATTTTCGACACATCGTGACATTTGAAAACTTGTATGTTTTTATGTAGCTATATTATGTAGATGTGACAGATACAATTTTTGACACATAGTGACATTTGGATACTTGTATGTTTTTATGTAGCTATATTATGTAGATGTGACAGATACAATTTTTGACACATCGTGACATTTGAATATTTGTATGTTTTTATGTAGCTATATTATGTAGATGTGACAGATACAATTTTTGACACATCGTGACATTTGAATACTTGTATGTTTTTATGTAGCTATATTATGTAGATGTGAAAGATAAAATTTTTGACACATCGTGACATTTGAATACTTGTATGTTTTTATGTAGCTATATTATGTAGATGTGACAGATACAATTTTTGACACATCGTGACATTTGAATACTTGTATGTTTTTATGTAGCTATATTATGTAGATGTGACAGATACAATTTTTTACACATCGTGACATTTGAATACTTGTATGTTTTTATGTAGCTATATTATGTAGATGTGAAAGATACAATTTTTGACACATCGTGACATTTGAATACTTGTATGTTTTTATGTAGCTATATTATGTAGATGTGACAGATACAATTTTTGACACATCGTGACATTTGAAAACTTGAACGTTTTTATGTAGCTTTATTATGTAGATGTGACAGATACAATTTTTGACACATCGTGACATTTGAATACTTGTATGTTTTTATGTATCTATATTATGTAGATGTGACAGATACAATTTTTGACACATCGTGACATTTGAATACTTGTATGTTTTTATGTAGCTATATTATGTAGATGTGAAAGATACAATTTTCGACACATCGTGACATTTGAGTACTTGTATGTTTTTATGTAGCTATATTATGTAGATGTGACAGATACAATTTTTGACACATCGTGACATTTGAATACTTGTATGTTTTTATGTAGCTATATTATGTTGATGTGACGGATACAATTTTTGACACATCGTGACATTTGAATACTTGTATGTTTTTATGTAGCTATATTATGTAGATGTGACAGATACAATTTTTGACACATCGTGACATTTGAATACTTGTATGTTTTTATGTAGCTATATAATGTAGATGTGAAAGATACAATTTTTGACACATCGTGACATTTGAATACTTGTATGTTTTTATGTAGCTATATTATGTAGATGTGACAGATACAATTTTTGACACATCGTGACATTTGAATACTTGTATGTTTTTATGTAGCTATATTATGTAGATGTGACAGTTACAATTTTTGACACATCGTGACATTTGAATACTTGTATGTTTTTATGTAGCTATATTATGTAGATGTGACGGATACAATTTTTGACACATCGTGACATTTGAATACTTGTATGTTTTTATGTAGCTAAATTATGTAGATGTGACAGATACAATTTTTGACACATCGTGACATTTGAATACTTGTATGTTTTTATGTAGCTATATTATGTAGATGTGACAGATACAATTTTTGACACATCGTGACATTTGAATACTTGTATGTTTTTATGTAGCTATATTATGTAGATGTGACAGAAACAATTTTTGACACATCGTGACATTTGAATACTTGTATGTTTTTATGTAGCTATATTATGAAGATGTGAAAGATACAATTTTTGACACATCGTGACATTTGAATACTTGTATGTTTTTATGCAGCTTTATTATGTAGATGTGACAGATAAAATTTTTGACACATCTTTACATTTGAATACTTGTATGTTTTTATGTAGCTATATTATGTAGATGTGACAGATACAATTTTTGACACATCGTGACATTTGAATACTTGTACGTTTTTATGTAGCTATATTATGTAGATGTGAAAGATAAAATTTTTGACACATCGTGACATTTGAATACTTGTATGTTTTTATGTAGCTATATTTTGTAGATGTGAAAGATACAATTTTTGACACATCGTGACATTTGAATACTTGTATGTTTTTATGTAGCTATATTATGTAGATGTGACAGATACAATTTTTGACACATCGTGACATTTGAATACTTGTATGTTTTTATGTAGCTATATTATGTAGATGTGACAGTTACAATTTTTGACACATCGTGACATTTGAATACTTGTATGTTTTTATGTAGCTATATTATGTAGATGTGACGGATACAATTTTTGACACATCGTGACATTTGAATACTTGTATGTTTTTATGTAGCTATATTATGTAGATGTGACAGATACAATTTTTGACACATCGTGACATTTGAATACTTGTATGTTTTTATGTAGCTATATTATGTAGATGTGACAGATACAATTTTTGACACATCGTGACATTTGAATACTTGTATGTTTTTATGTAGCTATATTATGTAGATGTGAAAGATACAATTTTTGACACATCGTGACATTTGAATACTTGTATGTTTTTATGTAGCTATATTATGTAGATGTGACAGATACAATTTTTGACACATCGTGACATTTGAATACTTGTATGTTTTTATGTAGCTATATTATGTAGATGTGACAGATACAATTTTTGACACATCGTGACATTTGAATACTTGTATGTTTTTATGTAGCTATATTATGTAGATGAGAAAGATACAATTTTTGGCACATCGTGACATTTGAATACTTGTATGTTTTTATGTAGCTTTATTATGTAGATGTGACAGATACAATTTTTGACACATCGTGACATTTGAATACTTGTATGTTTTTATGTAGCTATATTATGTAGATGTGACAGATACAATTTTTGACACATCGTGACATTTGAATACTTGTATGTTTTTATGTAGCTATATTTTGTAGATGTGAAAGATACAATTTCTGACACATCGTGACATTTGAATACTTGTATGTTTTTATGTAGCTATATTATGTAGATGTGACAGATACAATTTTTGACACATCGTGACATTTGAATACTTTTATGTTTTTATGTAGCTATATTATGAAGATGTGACAGATACAATTTTTGACACATCGTAACATTTGAATACTTGAATGTTTTTATGTAGCTATATTATGTAGATGTGACAGATACAATTTTTGACACATCGTGACATTTGAATACTTGTATGTTTTTATGTAGCTATATTATGTAGATGTGACAGATACAATTTTTGACACATCGTGACAATTGATTACTTGTATGTTTTTATGTAGCTATATTATTTAGATGTGAAAGATACAATTTTTTACACATCGTGACATTTGAATACTTGTTTGTTTTTATGTAGCTATATTATGTAGATGTGACAGATACAATTTTTGACACATCGTGACATTTGAAAACTTGAACGTTTTTATGTAGCTATATTATGTAGATGTGACAGATACAATTTTTGACACATCGTGACATTTGAATACTTGTATGTTTTTATGTAGCTATATTATGTAGATGTGACAGATACAATTTTTGACACATCGTGACATTTGAATACTTGTATGTTTTTTCTGTGGCTATATTATGTAGATGTGACAGATACAATTTTTGACACATCGTGACATTTGAATACTTGTATGTTTTTATGTAGCTATATTATGTAGATGTGAAAGATACAATTTTTGACACATCGTGACATTTGAATACTTGTATGTCATTATGTAGCTATATTATGTAGATGTGACAGTTACAATTTTTGACACATCGTGACATTTGAATACTGGTATGTTTTTATGTAGCTATATTATGTAGATGTGACAGATACAATTTTTGACACATCGTGACATTTGAATACTTGTATGTTTTTATGTAGCTATATTATGTAGATGTGACAGATAAAATTTTTGACACATCGTGACATTTGAATACTTGTATGTTTTTATGTAGCTATATTATGTAGATGTGACAGATACAATTTTTGACACATCGTGACATTTGAATACTTGTATGTTTTTATGTAGCTATATTATGTAGATGTGACAGATACAATTTTTGACACATCGTGACATTTGAATACTTGTATGTTTTTATATAGCTATATTATGTAGATGTGAAAGATACAATTTTCGACACATCGTGACATTTGAAAACTTGTATGTTTTTATGTAGCTATATTATGTAGATGTGACAGATACAATTTTTGACACATAGTGACATTTGGATACTTGTATGTTTTTATGTAGCTATATTATGTAGATGTGACAGATACAATTTTTGACACATCGTGACATTTGAATATTTGTATGTTTTTATGTAGCTATATTATGTAGATGTGACAGATACAATTTTTGACACATCGTGACATTTGAATACTTGTATGTTTTTATGTAGCTATATTATGTAGATGTGAAAGATAAAATTTTTGACACATCGTGACATTTGAATACTTGTATGTTTTTATGTAGCTATATTATGTAGATGTGACAGATACAATTTTTGACACATCGTGACATTTGAATACTTGTATGTTTTTATGTAGCTATATTATGTAGATGTGACAGATACAATTTTTTACACATCGTGACATTTGAATACTTGTATGTTTTTATGTAGCTATATTATGTAGATGTGAAAGATACAATTTTTGACACATCGTGACATTTGAATACTTGTATGTTTTTATGTAGCTATATTATGTAGATGTGACAGATACAATTTTTGACACATCGTGACATTTGAAAACTTGAACGTTTTTATGTAGCTTTATTATGTAGATGTGACAGATACAATTTTTGACACATCGTGACATTTGAATACTTGTATGTTTTTATGTATCTATATTATGTAGATGTGACAGATACAATTTTTGACACATCGTGACATTTGAATACTTGTATGTTTTTATGTAGCTATATTATGTAGATGTGAAAGATACAATTTTCGACACATCGTGACATTTGAGTACTTGTATGTTTTTATGTAGCTATATTATGTAGATGTGACAGATACAATTTTTGACACATCGTGACATTTGAATACTTGTATGTTTTTATGTAGCTATATTATGTTGATGTGACGGATACAATTTTTGACACATCGTGACATTTGAATACTTGTATGTTTTTATGTAGCTATATTATGTAGATGTGACAGATACAATTTTTGACACATCGTGACATTTGAATACTTGTATGTTTTTATGTAGCTATATAATGTAGATGTGAAAGATAAAATTTTTGACACATCGTGACATTTGAATACTTGTATGTTTTTATGTAGCTATATTATGTAGATGTGACAGATACAATTTTTGACACATCGTGACATTTGAATACTTGTATGTTTTTATGTAGCTATATTATGTAGATGTGACAGTTACAATTTTTGACACATCGTGACATTTGAATACTTGTATGTTTTTATGTAGCTATATTATGTAGATGTGACGGATACAATTTTTGACACATCGTGACATTTGAATACTTGTATGTTTTTATGTAGCTAAATTATGTAGATGTGACAGATACAATTTTTGACACATCGTGACATTTGAATACTTGTATGTTTTTATGTAGCTATATTATGTAGATGTGACAGATACAATTTTTGACACATCGTGACATTTGAATACTTGTATGTTTTTATGTAGCTATATTATGTAGATGTGACAGAAACAATTTTTGACACATCGTGACATTTGAATACTTGTATGTTTTTATGTAGCTATATTATGAAGATGTGAAAGATACAATTTTTGACACATCGTGACATTTGAATACTTGTATGTTTTTATGCAGCTTTATTATGTAGATGTGACAGATAAAATTTTTGACACATCTTTACATTTGAATACTTGTATGTTTTTATGTAGCTATATTATGTAGATGTGACAGATACAATTTTTGACACATCGTGACATTTGAATACTTGTATGTTTTTATGTAGCTATATTATGTAGATGTGAAAGATAAAATTTTTGACACATCGTGACATTTGAATACTTGTATGTTTTTATGTAGCTATATTTTGTAGATGTGAAAGATACAATTTCTGACACATCGTGACATTTGAATACTTGTATGTTTTTATGTAGCTATATTATGTAGATGTGACAGATACAATTTTTGACACATCGTGACATTTGAATACTTGTATGTTTTTATGTAGCTATATTATGTAGATGTGACAGATACAATTTTTGACACATCGTGACATTTGAATACTTGTATGTTTTTATGTAGCTATATTATTTAGATGTGACAGATACAATTTTTGACACATCGTGACATTTGAATACTTGTATGTTTTTATGTAGCTATATTATGTAGATGTGACAGATACAATTTTTTACACATCGTGACATTTGAATACTTGTATGTTTTTATGTAGCTATATTATGTAGATGTGAAAGTTACAATTTTTGACACATCGTGACATTTGAATACTTGTATGTTTTTATGTTGCTATATTATGTAGATGTGACAGATACAATTTTTGACACATCGTGACATTTGAAAACTTGAACGTTTTTATGTAGCTTTATTATGTAGATGTGACAGATACAATTTTTGACACATCGTGACATTTGAATACTTGTATGTTTTTATGTAGCTATATTATGTAGATGTGACAGATACAATTTTTGACACATCGTGACATTTGAATACTTGTATGTTTTTATGTAGCTATATTATGTAGATGTGAAAGATACAATTTTCGACACATCGTGACATTCGAATACTTGTATGTTTTTATGTAGCTATATTATGTAGATGTGACAGATACAATTTTTGACACATCGTGACATTTGAATACTTGTATGTTTTTATGTAGCTATATTATGTTGATGTGACGGATACAATTTTTGACACATCGTGACATTTGAATACTTGTATGTTTTTATGTAGCTATATTATGTAGATGTGACAGATACAATTTTTGACACATCGTGACATTTGAATACTTGTATGTTTTTATGTAGCTATATAATGTAGTTGTGAAAGATAAAATTTTTGACACATCGTGACATTTGAATACTTGTATGTTTTTATGTAGCTATATTATGTAGATGTGACAGATACAATTTTTGACACATCGTGACATTTGAATACTTGTATGTTTTTATGTAGCTATATTATGTAGATGTGACAGTTACAATTTTTGACACATCGTGACATTTGAATACTTGTATGTTTTTATGTAGCTATATTATGTAGATGTGACGGATACAATTTTTGACACATCGTGACATTTGAATACTTGTATGTTTTTATGTAGCTATATTATGTAGATGTGACGGATACAATTTTTGACACATCGTGACATTTGAATACTTGTATGTTTTTATGTAGCTATATTATGTAGATGTGACAGATACAATTTTTGACACATCGTGACATTTGAATACTTGTATGTTTTTATGTAGCTATATTATGAAGATGTGAAAGATACAATTTTTGACACATCGTGACATTTGAATACTTGTATGTTTTTATGCAGCTTTATTATGTAGATGTGACAGATAAAATTTTTGACACATCTTTACATTTGAATACTTGTATGTTTTTATGTAGCTATATTATGTAGATGTGACAGATACAATTTTTGACACATCGTGACATTTGAATACTTGTATGTTTTTATGTAGCTATATTATGTAGATGTGAAAGATACAATTTTTGACACATCGTGACATTTGAATACTTGTATGTTTTTATGTAGCTATATTATGTAGATGTGACAGATACAATTTCTGACACATCGTGACATTTGAATACTTGTATGTTTTTATGTAGCTATATTATGTAGATGTGACAGATACAATTTTTGACACATCGTGACATTTGAATACTTGTATGTTTTTATGTAGCTATATTATGTAGATGTGAAAGATACAATTTTTGGCACATCGTGACATTTGAATACTTGTATGTTTTTATGTAGCTATATTATGTAGATGTGACAGATACAATTTTTGACACATCGTGACATTTGAATACTTGTATGTTTTTATGTAGCTATATTATGTAGATGTGACAGATACAATTTTTGACACATCGTGACATTTGAATACTTGTATGTTTTTATGTAGCTATATTTTGTAGATGTGAAAGATTCAATTTCTGACACATCGTGACATTTGAATACTTGTATGTTTTTATGTAGCTATATTATGTAGATGTGACAGATACAATTTTTGACACATCGTGACATTTGAATACTTTTATGTTTTTATGTAGCTATATTATGAAGATGTGACAGATACAATTTTTGAAACATCGTAACATTTGAATACTTGAATGTTTTTATGTAGCTATATTATGTAGATGTGACAGATACAATTTTTGACACATCGTGACATTTGAATACTTGTATGTTTTTATGTAGCTATATTATGTAGATGTGACAGATACAATTTTTGACACATCGTGACATTTGAATACTTGTATGTTTTTATGTAGCTATATTATGTAGATGTGAAAGATACAATTTTTGACACATCGTGACATTTGAATACTTGTTTGTTTTTATGTTGCTATATTATGTAGATGTGACAGATACAATTTTTGACACATCGTGACATTTGAAAACTTGAACGTTTTTATGTAGCTATATTATGTAGATGTGACAGATACAATTTTTGACACATCGTGACATTTGAATACTTGTATGTTTTTATGTAGCTATATTATGTAGATGTGACAGATACAATTTTTGACACATCGTGACATTTGAATACTTGTATGTTTTTTCTGTAGCTATATTATGTAGATGTGACAGATACAATTTTTGACACATCGTGACATTTGAATACTTGTATGTTTTTATGTAGCTATATTATGTAGATGTGAAAGATACAGTTTTTGACACATCGTGACATTTGAATACTTGTATGTCATTATGTAGCTATATTATGTAGATGTGACAGTTACAATTTTTGACACATCGTGACATTTGAATACTTGTATGTTTTTATGTAGCTATATTATGTAGATGTGACAGATGCAATTTTTGACACATCGTGACATTTGAATACTTGTATGTTTTTATGTAGCTATATTATGTAGATGTGACAGATAAAATTTTTGACACATCGTGATATTTGAATACTTGTATGTTTTTATGTAGCTTTATTATGTAGATGTGACAGATACAATTTTTGACACATCGTGACATTTGAATACTTGTATGTTTTTATGTAGCTATATTATGTAGATGTGACAGATACAATTTTTGACACATCGTGACATTTGAATACTTGTATGTTTTTATATAGCTATATTATGTAGATGTGAAAGATACAATTTTCGACACATCGTGACATTTGAAAACTTGTATGTTTTTATGTTGCTATATTATGTAGATGTGACAGATACAATTTTTGACACATAGTGACATTTGGATACTTGTATGTTTTTATGTAGCTATATTATGTAGATGTGACAGATCCAATTTTTGACACATCGTGACATTTGAATATTTGTATGTTTTTATGTAGCTATATTATGTAGATGTGACAGATACAATTTTTGACACATCGTGACATTTGAATACTTGTATGTTTTTATGTAGCTATATTATGTAGATGTGAAAGATAAAATTTTTGACACATCGTGACATTTGAATACTTGTATGTTTTTATGTAGCTATATTATGTAGATGTGACAGATACAATTTTTGACACATCGTGACATTTGAATACTTGTATGTTTTTATGTAGCTATATTATGTAGATGTGACAGATACAATTTTTTACACATCGTGACATTTGAATACTTGTATGTTTTTATGTAGCTATATTATGTAGATGTGAAAGATACAATTTTTGACACATCGTGACATTTGAATACTTGTATGTTTTTATGTAGCTATATTATGTAGATGTGACGGATACAATTTTTGACACATCGTGACATTTGAAAACTGGAACGTTTTTATGTAGCTTTATTATGTAGATGTGACAGATACAATTTTTGACACATCGTGACATTTGAATACTTGTATGTTTTTATGTAGCTATATTATGTAGATGTGACAGATACAATTTTTGACACATCGTGACATTTGAATACTTGTATGTTTTTATGTAGCTATATTATGTAGATGTGAAAGATACAATTTTCGACACATCGTGACATTTGAGTACTTGTATGTTTTTATGTAGCTATATTATGTAGATGTGACAGATACAATTTTTGACACATCGTGACATTTGAATACTTGTATGTTTTTATGTAGCTATATTATGTTGATGTGACGGATACAATTTTTGACACATCGTGACATTTGAATACTTGTATGTTTTTATGTAGCTATATTATGTAGATGTGACAGATACAATTTTTGACACATCGTGACATTTGAATACTTGTATGTTTTTATGTAGCTATATAATGTAGATGTGAAAGATAAAATTTTTGACACATCGTGACATTTGAATACTTGTATGTTTTTATGTAGCTATATTATGTAGATGTGACAGATACAATTTTTGACACATCGTGACATTTGAATACTTGTATGTTTTTATGTAGCTATATTATGTAGATGTGACAGTTACAATTTTTGACACATCGTGACATTTGAATACTTGTATGTTTTTATGTAGCTATATTATGTAGATGTGACGGATACAATTTTTGACACATCGTGACATTTGAATACTTGTATGTTTTTATGTAGCTATATTATGTAGATGTGACAGATACAATTTTTGACACATCGTGACATTTAAATACTTGTATGTTTTAATGTAGCTATATTATGTAGATGTGACAGATACAATCTTGACACATCGTGACATTTGAATACTTGTATGTTTTTATGTAGCTATATTATGAAGATGTGAAAGATACAATTTTTGACACATCGTGACATTTAAATACTTGTATGTTTTTATGTAGCTATATTATGTAGATGTGACAGATACAATTTTTGACACATCGTGACATTTGAATACTTGTATGTTTTTATGTAGCTATATTATGTAGATGTGACAGATACAATTTTTGACACATCGTGACATTTGAAAACTTGAACGTTTTTATGTAGCTTTATTATGTAGATGTGACAGATCCAATTTTGACACATCGTGACATTTGAATACTTGTATGTTTTTATGTAGCTATATTATGTAGATGTGACAGATACAATTTTTGACACATCGTGACATTTGAATACTTGTATGTTTTTATGTAGCTATATTATGTAGATGTGAAAGATACAATTTTCGACACATCGTGACATTCGAATACTTGTATGTTTTTATGTTGCTATATTATGTAGATGTGACAGATACAATTTTTGACACATCGTGACATTTGAATACTTGTATGTTTTTATGTAGCTATATTATGTTGATGTGACGGATACAATTTTTGACACATCGTGACATTTGAATACTTGTATGTTTTTATGTAGCTATATTATGTAGATGTGACAGATACAATTTTTGACACATCGTGACATTTGAATACTTGTATGTTTTTATGTAGCTATATAATGTAGTTGTGAAAGATAAAATTTTTGACACATCGTGACATTTGAATACTTGTATGTTTTTATGTAGCTATATTATGTAGATGTGACAGATACAATTTTTGACACATCGTGACATTTGAATACTTGTATGTTTTTATGTAGCTATATTATGTAGATGTGACAGTTACAATTTTTGACACATCGTGACATTTGAATACTTGTATGTTTTTATGTAGCTATATTATGTAGATGTGACGGATACAATTTTTGACACATCGTGACATTTGAATACTTGTATGTTTTTATGTAGCTTTATTATGTAGATGTGACGGATACAATTTTTGACACATCGTGACATTTGAATACTTGTATGTTTTTATGTAGCTATATTATGAAGATGTGACAGATACAATTTTTGACACATCGTGACATTTGAATACTTGTATGTTTTTATGTAGCTATATTATGAAGATGTGAAAGATACAATTTTTGACACATCGTGACATTTGAATACTTGTATGTTTTTATGCAGCTTTATTATGTAGATGTGACAGATAAAATTTTGACACATCTTTACATTTGAATACTTGTAT
This sequence comes from Hesperophylax consimilis, assembly GCF_061612785.1. NCBI lineage: Eukaryota > Metazoa > Arthropoda > Insecta > Trichoptera > Limnephilidae > Hesperophylax > Hesperophylax consimilis. The sequence goes on from NC_142859.1 coordinate 29,305,496, forward strand.
GTTTTTATGTAGCTATATTATGTAGATGTGACAGATACAATTTTTGACACATCGTGACATTTGAATACTTGTATGTTTTTATGTAGCTATATTATGTAGATGTGAAAGATACAATTTTTGACACATCGTGACATTTGAATACTTGTATGTTTTTATGTAGCTATATTATGTAGATGTGACAGATACAATTTTTGACACATCGTGACATTTGAATACTTGTATGTTTTTATGTAGCTATATTATGTAGATGTGACAGATACAATTTTTGACACATCGTGACATTTGAATACTTGTATGTTTTTATGTAGCTATATTATGTAGATGTGACAGATACAATTTTTGACACATCGTGACATTTGAATACTTGTATGTTTTTATGTAGCTATATTATGTAGATGTGAAAGATACAATTTTTGGCACATCGTGACATTTGAATACTTGTTTGTTTTTATGTAGCTATATTATGTAGATGTGACAGATACAATTTTTGACACATCGTGACATTTGAATACTTGTATGTTTTTATGTAGCTATATTATGTAGATGTGACAGATACAATTTTTGACACATCGTGACATTTGAATACTTGTATGTTTTTATGTAGCTATATTTTTTAGATGTGAAAGATTCAATTTCTGACACATCGTGACATTTGAATACTTGTATGTTTTTATGTAGCTATATTATGTAGATGTGACAGATACAATTTTTGACACATCGTGACATTTGAATACTTTTATGTTTTTATGTAGCTATATTATGTAGATGTGACAGATACAATTTTTGAAACATCGTAACATTTGAATACTTGAATGTTTTTATGTAGCTATATTATGTAGATGTGACAGATACAATTTTTGACACATCGTGACATTTGAATACTTGTATGTTTTTATGTAGCTATATTATGTAGATGTGACAGATACAATTTTTGACACATCGTGACATTTGAATACTTGTATGTTTTTATGTAGCTATATTATGTAGATGTGAAAGATACAATTTTTGACACATCGTGACATTTGAATACTTGTTTGTTTTTATGTAGCTATATTATGTAGATGTGACAGATACAATTTTTGACACATCGTGACATTTGAAAACTTGAACGTTTTTATGTAGCTATATTATGTAGATGTGACAGATACAATTTTTGACACATCGTGACATTTGAATACTTGTATGTTTTTATGTAGCTATATTATGTAGATGTGACAGATACAATTTTTGACACATCGTGACATTTGAATACTTGTATGTTTTTTCTGTAGCTATATTATGTAGATGTGACAGATACAATTTTTGACACATCGTGACATTTGAATACTTGTATGTTTTTATGTAGCTATATTATGTAGATGTGAAAGATACAGTTTTTGACACATCGTGACATTTGAATACTTGTATGTCATTATGTAGCTATATTATGTAGATGTGACAGTTACAATTTTTGACACATCGTGACATTTGAATACTTGAATGTTTTTATGTAGCTATATTATGTAGATGTGACAGATGCAATTTTTGACACATCGTGACATTTGAATACTTGTATGTTTTTATGTAGCTATATTATGTAGATGTGACAGATAAAATTTTTGACACATCGTGATATTTGAATACTTGTATGTTTTTATGTAGCTTTATTATGTAGATGTGACAGATACAATTTTTGACACATCGTGACATTTGAATACTTGTATGTTTTTATGTAGCTATATTATGTAGATGTGACAGATACAATTTTTGACACATCGTGACATTTGAATACTTGTATGTTTTTATATAGCTATATTATGTAGATGTGAAAGATACAATTTTCGACACATCGTGACATTTGAAAACTTGTATGTTTTTATGTTGCTATATTATGTAGATGTGACAGATACAATTTTTGACACATAGTGACATTTGGATACTTGTATGTTTTTATGTAGCTATATTATGTAGATGTGACAGATCCAATTTTTGACACATCGTGACATTTGAATATTTGTATGTTTTTATGTAGCTATATTATGTAGATGTGACAGATACAATTTTTGACACATCGTGACATTTGAATACTTGTATGTTTTTATGTAGCTATATTATGTAGATGTGAAAGATAAAATTTTTGACACATCGTGACATTTGAATACTTGTATGTTTTTATGTAGCTATATTATGTAGATGTGACAGATACAATTTTTGACACATCGTGACATTTGAATACTTGTATGTTTTTATGTAGCTATATTATGTAGATGTGACAGATACAATTTTTTACACATCGTGACATTTGAATACTTGTATGTTTTTATGCAGCTATATTATGTAGATGTGAAAGATACAATTTTTGACACATCGTGACATTTGAATACTTGTATGTTTTTATGTAGCTATATTATGTAGATGTGACGGATACAATTTTTGACACATCGTGACATTTGAAAACTGGAACGTTTTTATGTAGCTTTATTATGTAGATGTGACAGATACAATTTTTGACACATCGTGACATTTGAATACTTGTATGTTTTTATGTAGCTATATTATGTAGATGTGACAGATACAATTTTTGACACATCGTGACATTTGAATACTTGTATGTTTTTATGTAGCTATATTATGTAGATGTGAAAGATACAATTTTCGACACATCGTGACATTTGAGTACTTGTATGTTTTTATGTAGCTATATTATGTAGATGTGACAGATACAATTTTTGACACATCGTGACATTTGAATACTTGTATGTTTTTATGTAGCTATATTATGTTGATGTGACGGATACAATTTTTGACACATCGTGACATTTGAATACTTGTATGTTTTTATGTAGCTATATTATGTAGATGTGACAGATACAATTTTTGACACATCGTGACATTTGAATACTTGTATGTTTTTATGTAGCTATATAATGTAGATGTGAAAGATAAAATTTTTGACACATCGTGACATTTGAATACTTGTATGTTTTTATGTAGCTATATTATGTAGATGTGACAGATACAATTTTTGACACATCGTGACATTTGAATACTTGTATGTTTTTATGTAGCTATATTATGTAGATGTGACAGTTACAATTTTTGACACATCGTGACATTTGAATACTTGTATGTTTTTATGTAGCTATATTATGTAGATGTGACGGATACAATTTTTGACACATCGTGACATTTGAATACTTGTATGTTTTTATGTAGCTATATTATGTAGATGTGACAGATACAATTTTTGACACATCGTGACATTTAAATACTTGTATGTTTTTATGTAGCTATATTATGTAGATGTAACAGATACAATTTTTGACACATCGTGACATTTGAATACTTGTATGTTTTTATGTAGCTATATTATGAAGATGTGAAAGATACAATTTTTGACACATCGTGACATTTGAATACTTTTATGTTTTTATGTAGCTATATTATGTAGATGTGACAGATACAATTTTCGACACATCGTAACATTTGAATACTTGTATGTTTTTATGTAGCTATATTATGTAGATGTGACAGATACAATTTTTGACACATCGTGACATTTGAATACTTGTATGTTTTTATGTAGCTATATTATGTAGATGTGACAGATACAATTTTTGACACATCGTGACATTTGAATACTTGTATGTTTTTATGTAGCTATATGATGTAGATGTGAAAGATACAATTTTTGACAAATCGTGACAATTGAATACTTGTATGTTTTTATGTAGCTATATTATGTAGATGTTTTTGACACGTCGTGACATTTGAATACTTGTTTGTTTTTATGTAGCTATATTATGTAGATGTGAAAGATACAATTTTTGACACATCGTGACATTTGAATACTTGTATGTTTTTATGTAGCTATATTATGTAGATGTGACAGATACAATTTTTGACACATCGTGACTTTTGAATACTTGTATGTTTTTATGTAGCTATATTGTGTAGATGTGACAGATACAATTTTTGACACATCGTGACATTTGAATACTTGTATGTTTTTTTGTAGCTATATTATGTAGATGTGAATGATACAATTTTTGACACATCGTGACATTTGAATACTTGTATGTTTTTATGTAGCTGTATTATGTAGATGTGACAGATACAATTTTTGACACATCGTGACATTTGAATACTTGTTTGTTTTTATGTAGCTTTATTATGTAGATGTGACAGATACAATTTTTGACACATCGTGACATTTGAATACTTGTATGTTTTTATGTAGCTATATTATGTAGATGTGAAAGATACAATTTTTGACACATCGTGACATTTGAATACTTGTATGTTTTTATGTAGCTATATTATGTAGATGTGAAAGATAAAATTTTTGACACATCGTGACATTTGAATACTTGTATGTTTTTATGTAGCTTTATTATGTAGATGTGACAGATACAATTTTTGACACATCGTGACATTTGAATACTTGTATGTTTTTATGTAGCTATATTATGGAGATGTGACAGATACAATTTTTGACACATCGTGACATTTGAATATTTGTATGTTTTTATGTAGCTATATTATGTAGATGTGAAAGATACAATTTTTGACACATCGTGACATTTGAATACTTGTATGTTTTTATGTAGCTATATTATGTAGATGTGACAGATACAATTTTTGACACATCGTGACATTTGAATACTTGTATGTTTTTATGTAGCTATATTATGTATATGTGACAGATACAATTTTTGACACATCGTGACATTTGAATACTTGTATGTTTTTATGTAGCTATATTATGTAGATGTGCAAGATACAATTTTTGACACATCGTGACATTTGAATACTTGTATGTTTTTATGTAGCTATATTATGTAGATGTGAAAGATAAAATTTTTGACACATCGTGACATTTGAATACTTGTATGTTTTTATGTAGCTATATTATGTAGATGTGACAGATACAATTTTTGACACATCGTGACATTTGAATACTTGTTTGTTTTTATGTAGCTTTATTATGTAGATGTGACAGATACAATTTTTGACACATCGTGACATTTGAATACTTGTATGTTTTTATGTAGCTATATTATGTAGATGTGAAAGATACAATTTTTGACACATCGCGACATTTGAATACTTGTATGTTTTTATGTAGCTATATTGTCTAGATGTGACAGATACAATTTTTGACACATCGTGACATTTGAATACTTGTATGTTTTTATGTAGCTATATTATGTAGATGTGACAGATACAATTTTTGACACATCGTGACATTTGAATACTTGTATGTTTTTATGTAGCTATATTATGTAGATGTGACAGATACAATTTTTGACACATCGTGACATTTGAATACTTGTATGTTTTTATGTAGCTTTATTATGTAGATGTGAAAGATACAATTTTTGGCACATCGTGACATTTGAATACTTGTATGTTTTTATGTAGCTATATTATGTAGATGTGACAGATACAATTTTTGACACATCGTGACATTTGAATACTTGTATGTTTTTATGTAGCTATATTATGTAGATGTGACAGATACAATTTTTGACACATCGTGACATTTGAATACTTGTATGTTTTTATGTAGCTATATTTTGTAGATGTGAAAGATACAATTTCTGACACATCGTGACATTTGAATACTTGTATGTTTTTATGTAGCTATATTATGTAGATGTGACAGATACAATTTTTGACACATCGTGACATTTGAATACTTGTATGTTTTTATGTAGCTATATTATGTAGATGTGACAGATACAATTTTTGACACATCGTGACATTTGAATACTTTTATGTTTTTATGTAGCTATATTATGTAGATGTGACAGATACAATTTTTGACACATCGTAACATTTGAATACTTGTATTTTTTTATGTAGCTATATTATGTAGATGTGACAGATACAATTTTTGACACATCGTGACATTTGAATACTTGTATGTTTTTATGTAGCTATATTATGTAGATGTGACAGATACAATTTTTGACACATCGTGACATTTGAATACTTGTATGTTTTTATGTAGCTATATTATGTAGATGTGAAAGATACAATTTTTGACAAATCGTGACAATTGAATACTTGTATGTTTTTATGTAGCTATATTATGTAGATGTTTTTGACACGTCGTGACATTTGAATACTTGTATGTTTTTATGTAGCTATATTATGTAGATGTGAAAGATACAATTTTTGACACATCGTGACATTTGAATACTTGTATGTTTTTATGTAGCTATATTATGTAGATGTGACAGATACAATTTTTGACACATCGTGACTTTTGAATACTTGTATGTTTTTATGTAGCTATATTATGTAGATGTGACAGATACAATTTTTGACACATCGTGACATTTGAATACTTGTATGTTTTTTTGTAGCTATATTATGTAGATGTGAATGATACAATTTTTGACACATCGTGACATTTGAATACTTGTATGTTTTTATGTAGCTATATTATGTAGATGTGACAGATACAATTTTTGACACATCGTGACATTTGAATACTTGTTTGTTTTTATGTAGCTTTATTATGTAGATGTGACAGATACAATTTTTGACACATCGTGACATTTGAATACTTGTATGTTTTTATGTAGCTATATTATGTAGATGTGAAAGATACAATTTTTGACACATCGTGACATTTGAATACTTGTATGTTTTTATGTAGCTATATTATGTAGATGTGAAAGATAAAATTTTTGACACATCGTGACATTTGAATACTTGTATGTTTTTATGTAGCTTTATTATGTAGATGTGACAGATACAATTTTTGACACATCGTGACATTTGAATACTTGTATGTTTTTTTGTAGCTATATTATGTAGATGTGAATGATACAATTTTTGACACATCGTGACATTTGAATACTTGTATGTTTTTATGTAGCTATATTATGTAGATGTGACAGATACAATTTTTGACACATCGTGACATTTGAATACTTGTTTGTTTTTATGTAGCTATATTATGTAGATGTGACAGTTACAATTTTTGACACATCGTGACATTTGAATACTTGAATGTTTTTATGTAGCTATATTATGTAGATGTGACAGATGCAATTTTTGACACATCGTGACATTTGAATACTTATATGTTTTTATGTAGCTATATTATGTAGATGTGACAGATAAAATTTTTGACACATCGTGATATTTGAATACTTGTATGTTTTTATGTAGCTTTATTATGTAGATGTGACAGATACAATTTTTGACACATCGTGACATTTGAATACTTGTATGTTTTTATGTAGCTATATTATGTAGATGTGACAGATACAATTTTTGACACATCGTGACATTTGAATACTTGTATGTTTTTATATAGCTATATTATGTAGATGTGAAAGATACAATTTTCGACACATCGTGACATTTGAAAACTTGTATGTTTTTATGTTGCTATATTATGTAGATGTGACAGATACAATTTTTGACACATAGTGACATTTGGATACTTGTATGTTTTTATGTAGCTATATTATGTAGATGTGACAGATCCAATTTTTGACACATCGTGACATTTGAATATTTGTATGTTTTTATGTAGCTATATTATGTAGATGTGACAGATACAATTTTTGACACATCGTGACATTTGAATACTTGTATGTTTTTATGTAGCTATATTATGTAGATGTGAAAGATAAAATTTTTGACACATCGTGACATTTGAATACTTGTATGTTTTTATGTAGCTATATTATGTAGATGTGACAGATACAATTTTTGACACATCGTGACATTTGAATACTTGTATGTTTTTATGTAGCTATATTATGTAGATGTGACAGATACAATTTTTTACACATCGTGACATTTGAATACTTGTATGTTTTTATGTAGCTATATTATGTAGATGTGAAAGATACAATTTTTGACACATCGTGACATTTGAATACTTGTATGTTTTTATGTAGCTATATTATGTAGATGTGACGGATACAATTTTTGACACATCGTGACATTTGAAAACTGGAACGTTTTTATGTAGCTTTATTATGTAGATGTGACAGATACAATTTTTGACACATCGTGACATTTGAATACTTGTATGTTTTTATGTAGCTATATTATGTAGATGTGACAGATACAATTTTTGACACATCGTGACATTTGAATACTTGTATGTTTTTATGTAGCTATATTATGTAGATGTGAAAGATACAATTTTCGACACATCGTGACATTTGAGTACTTGTATGTTTTTATGTAGCTATATTATGTAGATGTGACAGATACAATTTTTGACACATCGTGACATTTGAATACTTGTATGTTTTTATGTAGCTATATTATGTTGATGTGACGGATACAATTTTTGACACATCGTGACATTTGAATACTTGTATGTTTTTATGTAGCTATATTATGTAGATGTGACAGATACAATTTTTGACACATCGTGACATTTGAATACTTGTATGTTTTTATGTAGCTATATAATGTAGATGTGAAAGATAAAATTTTTGACACATCGTGACATTTGAATACTTGTATGTTTTTATGTAGCTATATTATGTAGATGTGACAGATACAATTTTTGACACATCGTGACATTTGAATACTTGTATGTTTTTATGTAGCTATATTATGTAGATGTGACAGTTACAATTTTTGACACATCGTGACATTTGAATACTTGTATGTTTTTATGTAGCTATATTATGTAGATGTGACGGATACAATTTTTGACACATCGTGACATTTGAATACTTGTATGTTTTTATGTAGCTATATTATGTAGATGTGACAGATACAATTTTTGACACATCGTGACATTTAAATACTTGTATGTTTTTATGTAGCTATATTATGTAGATGTAACAGATACAATTTTTGACACATCGTGACATTTGAATACTTGTATGTTTTTATGTAGCTATATTATGAAGATGTGAAAGATACAATTTTTGACACATCGTGACATTTGAATACTTTTATGTTTTTATGTAGCTATATTATGTAGATGTGACAGATACAATTTTCGACACATCGTAACATTTGAATACTTGTATGTTTTTATGTAGCTATATTATGTAGATGTGACAGATACAATTTTTGACACATCGTGACATTTGAATACTTGTATGTTTTTATGTAGCTATATTATGTAGATGTGACAGATACAATTTTTGACACATCGTGACATTTGAATACTTGTATGTTTTTATGTAGCTATATGATGTAGATGTGAAAGATACAATTTTTGACAAATCGTGACAATTGAATACTTGTATGTTTTTATGTAGCTATATTATGTAGATGTTTTTGACACGTCGTGACATTTGAATACTTGTTTGTTTTTATGTAGCTATATTATGTAGATGTGAAAGATACAATTTTTGACACATCGTGACATTTGAATACTTGTATGTTTTTATGTAGCTATATTATGTAGATGTGACAGATACAATTTTTGACACATCGTGACTTTTGAATACTTGTATGTTTTTATGTAGCTATATTATGTAGATGTGACAGATACAATTTTTGACACATCGTGACATTTGAATACTTGTATGTTTTTTTGTAGCTATATTATGTAGATGTGAATGATACAATTTTTGACACATCGTGACATTTGAATACTTGTATGTTTTTATGTAGCTGTATTATGTAGATGTGACAGATACAATTTTTGACACATCGTGACATTTGAATACTTGTTTGTTTTTATGTAGCTTTATTATGTAGATGTGACAGATACAATTTTTGACACATCGTGACATTTGAATACTTGTATGTTTTTATGTAGCTATATTATGTAGATGTGAAAGATACAATTTTTGACACATCGTGACATTTGAATACTTGTATGTTTTTATGTAGCTATATTATGTAGATGTGAAAGATAAAATTTTTGACACATCGTGACATTTGAATACTTGTATGTTTTTATGTAGCTTTATTATGTAGATGTGACAGATACAATTTTTGACACATCGTGACATTTGAATACTTGTATGTTTTTATGTAGCTATATTATGGAGATGTGACAGATACAATTTTTGACACATCGTGACATTTGAATATTTGTATGTTTTTATGTAGCTATATTATGTAGATGTGAAAGATACAATTTTTGACACATCGTGACATTTGAATACTTGTATGTTTTTATGTAGCTATATTATGTAGATGTGACAGATACAATTTTTGACACATCGTGACATTTGAATACTTGTATGTTTTTATGTAGCTATATTATGTATATGTGACAGATACAATTTTTGACACATCGTGACATTTGAATACTTGTATGTTTTTATGTAGCTATATTATGTAGATGTGCAAGATACAATTTTTGACACATCGTGACATTTGAATACTTGTATGTTTTTATGTAGCTATATTATGTAGATGTGAAAGATAAAATTTTTGACACATCGTGACATTTGAATACTTGTATGTTTTTATGTAGCTATATTATGTAGATGTGACAGATACAATTTTTGACACATCGTGACATTTGAATACTTGTTTGTTTTTATGTAGCTTTATTATGTAGATGTGACAGATACAATTTTTGACACATCGTGACATTTGAATACTTGTATGTTTTTATGTAGCTATATTATGTAGATGTGAAAGATACAATTTTTGACACATCGCGACATTTGAATACTTGTATGTTTTTATGTAGCTATATTGTCTAGATGTGACAGATACAATTTTTGACACATCGTGACATTTGAATACTTGTATGTTTTTATTTAGCTATATTATGTAGATGTGACAGATACAATTTTTGACACATCGTGACATTTGAATACTTGTATGTTTTTATGTAGCTATATTATGTAGATGTGACAGATACAATTTTTGACACATCGTGACATTTGAATACTTGTATGTTTTTATGTAGCTATATTATGTAGATGTGAAAGATACAATTTTTGGCACATCGTGACATTTGAATACTTGTATGTTTTTATGTAGCTATATTATGTAGATGTGACAGATACAATTTTTGACACATCGTGACATTTGAATACTTGTATGTTTTTATGTAGCTATATTATGTAGATGTGACAGATACAATTTTTGACACATCGTGACATTTGAATACTTGTATGTTTTTATGTAGCTATATTTTGTAGATGTGAAAGATACAATTTCTGACACATCGTGACATTTGAATACTTGTATGTTTTTATGTAGCTATATTATGTAGATGTGACAGATACAATTTTTGACACATCGTGACATTTGAATACTTGTATGTTTTTATGTAGCTATATTATGTAGATGTGACAGATACAATTTTTGACACATCGTGACATTTGAATACTTTTATGTTTTTATGTAGCTATATTATGTAGATGTGACAGATACAATTTTTGACACATCGTAACATTTGAATACTTGTATTTTTTTATGTAGCTATATTATGTAGATGTGACAGATACAATTTTTGACACATCGTGACATTTGAATACTTGTATGTTTTTATGTAGCTATATTATGTAGATGTGACAGATACAATTTTTGACACATCGTGACATTTGAATACTTGTATGTTTTTATGTAGCTATATTATGTAGATGTGAAAGATACAATTTTTGACAAATCGTGACAATTGAATACTTGTATGTTTTTATGTAGCTATATTATGTAGATGTTTTTGACACGTCGTGACATTTGAATACTTGTATGTTTTTATGTAGCTATATTATGTAGATGTGAAAGATACAATTTTTGACACATCGTGACATTTGAATACTTGTATGTTTTTATGTAGCTATATTATGTAGATGTGACAGATACAATTTTTGACACATCGTGACTTTTGAATACTTGTATGTTTTTATGTAGCTATATTATGTAGATGTGACAGATACAATTTTTGACACATCGTGACATTTGAATACTTGTATGTTTTTTTGTAGCTATATTATGTAGATGTGAATGATACAATTTTTGACACATCGTGACATTTGAATACTTGTATGTTTTTATGTAGCTATATTATGTAGATGTGACAGATACAATTTTTGACACATCGTGACATTTGAATACTTGTTTGTTTTTATGTAGCTTTATTATGTAGATGTGACAGATACAATTTTTGACACATCGTGACATTTGAATACTTGTATGTTTTTATGTAGCTATATTATGTAGATGTGAAAGATACAATTTTTGACACATCGTGACATTTGAATACTTGTATGTTTTTATGTAGCTATATTATGTAGATGTGAAAGATAAAATTTTTGACACATCGTGACATTTGAATACTTGTATGTTTTTATGTAGCTTTATTATGTAGATGTGACAGATACAATTTTTGACACATCGTGACATTTGAATACTTGTATGTTTTTATGTAGCTATATTATGGAGATGTGACAGATACAATTTTTGACACATCGTGACATTTGAATATTTGTATGTTTTTATGTAGCTATATTATGTAGATGTGAAAGATACAATTTTTGACACATCGTGACATTTGAATACTTGTATGTTTTTATGTAGCTATATTATGTAGATGTGACAGATACAATTTTTGACACATCGTGACATTTGAATACTTGTATGTTTTTATGTAGCTATATTATGTATATGTGACAGATACAATTTTTGACACATCGTGACATTTGAATACTTGTATGTTTTTATGTAGCTATATTATGTAGATGTGCAAGATACAATTTTTGACACATCGTGACATTTGAATACTTGTATGTTTTTATGTAGCTATATTATGTAGATGTGAAAGATAAAATTTTTGACACATCGTGACATTTGAATACTTGTATGTTTTTATGTAGCTATATTATGTAGATGTGACAGATACAATTTTTGACACATCGTGACATTTGAATACTTGTATGTTTTTATGTAGCTATATTATGTAGATGTGACAGATACAATTTTTGACACATCGTGACATTTGAATACTTGTATGTTTTTATGTAGCTATATTATGTAGATGTGAAAGATACAATTTTTGACACATCGCGACATTTGAATACTTGTATGTTTTTATGTAGCTATATTGTCTAGATGTGACAGATACAATTTTTGACACATCGTGACATTTGAATACTTGAATGTTTTTATGTAGCTATATTATGTAGATGTGACAGATACAATTTTTGACACATCGTGACATTTGAATACTTGTATGTTTTTATGTAGCTATATTATGTAGATGTGAAAGATACAATTTTTGACACATCGAGACATTTGAATACTTGTATGTTTTTATGTAGCTATATTATGTAGATGTGACAGATACAATTTTTGACACATCGTGACATTTGAATACTTGTATGTTTTTTTGTAGCTATATTATGTAGATGTGAATGATACAATTTTTGACACATCGTGACATTTGAATACTTGTATGTTTTTATGTAGCTATATTATGTAGATGTGACAGATACAATTTTTGACACATCGTGACATTTGAATACTTGTTTGTTTTTATGTAGCTTTATTATGTAGATGTGACAGATACAATTTTTGACACATCGTGACATTTGAATACTTGTATGTTTTTATGTAGCTATATTATGTAGATGTGAAAGATACAATTTTTGACACATCGTGACATTTGAATACTTGTATGTTTTTATGTAGCTATATTATGTAGATGTGAAAGATAAAATTTTTGACACATCGTGACATTTGAATACTTGTATGTTTTTATGTAGCTTTATTATGTAGATGTGACAGATACAATTTTTGACACATCGTGACATTTGAATACTTGTATGTTTTTATGTAGCTATATTATGGAGATGTGACAGATACAATTTTTGACACATCGTGACATTTGAATATTTGTATGTTTTTATGTAGCTATATTATGTAGATGTGAAAGATACAATTTTTGACACATCGTGACATTTGAATACTTGTATGTTTTTATGTAGCTATATTATGTAGATGTGACAGATACAATTTTTGACACATCGTGACATTTGAATACTTGTATGTTTTTATGTAGCTATATTATGTATATGTGACAGATACAATTTTTGACACATCGTGACATTTGAATACTTGTATGTTTTTATGTAGCTATATTATGTAGATGTGCAAGATACAATTTTTGACACATCGTGACATTTGAATACTTGTATGTTTTTATGTAGCTATATTATGTAGATGTGAAAGATAAAATTTTTGACACATCGTGACATTTGAATACTTGTATGTTTTTATGTAGCTATATTATGTAGATGTGACAGATACAATTTTTGACACATCGTGACATTTGAATACTTGTATGTTTTTATGTAGCTATATTATGTAGATGTGACAGATACAATTTTTGACACATCGTGACATTTGAATACTTGTATGTTTTTATGTAGCTATATTATGTAGATGTGAAAGATACAATTTTTGACACATCGCGACATTTGAATACTTGTATGTTTTTATGTAGCTATATTGTCTAGATGTGACAGATACAATTTTTGACACATCGTGACATTTGAATACTTGAATGTTTTTATGTAGCTATATTATGTAGATGTGACAGATACAATTTTTGACACATCGTGACATTTGAATACTTGTATGTTTTTATGTAGCTATATTATGTAGATGTGAAAGATACAATTTTTGACACATCGAGACATTTGAATACTTGTATGTTTTTATGTAGCTATATTATGTAGATGTGACAGATACAATTTTTGACACATCGTGACATTTGAATACTTGTATGTTTTTATGTAGCTATATTATGTAGATGTGACAGATACAATTTTTGACACATCGTGACATTTGAATACTTGTATGTTTTTATGTAGCTATATTATGTAGATGTGACAGATACAATTTTTGACACATCGTGACATTTGAATACTTGTATATTTTTATGTAGCTATATTATGTAGATGTGAAAGATACAATTTTTGACACATCGTGACATTTGAATACTTGTATGTTTTTATGTAGCTATATTGTGTAGATGTGACAGATACAATTTTTGCTACATCGTGACATTTGAATACTTGAATGTTTTTATGTAGATTTTTTTTTTTTTTTTACAGTGAATGCTTCACAAGAGTCCGAACTGCTCCCGTCTGGAGCCAGTGAGACTATGGCATCCCCAATTGGGGGATGTTGTGAGGCTGAAGGTAAGTGGGGAAGGGAAAGAGGAAGGTGGGGAAGTACCTGGCTATTCAGATCTAGTCACTAAACACGGCTTTAGCCATTTGGAGCATTTGTATGTTTTTATGTAGCTATATTATGTAGATGTGACAGATACAATTTTTGACACATCGTGACATTTGAATACTTGTATGTTTTTATGTAGCTATATTATGTAGATGTGAAAGATACAATTTTTGACACATCGTGACATTTGAATACTTGTTTGTTTTTATGTAGATTTTTTTTTTTTTTTTTTACAGTGAATACTTCACAAGAGTCCGAACTGCTCCCGTCTGGAGCCAGTGAGACTATGGCATCCCCAATTGGGGGATGTTGTGAGGCTGAAGGTAAGTGGGGAAGGGAAAGAGGAAGGTGGGGAAGTACCTGGCTATTCAGATCTAGTCACTAAACACGGCTAAAGCCATTTGGAGCATTTGTATGTTTTTATGTAGCTATATTATGTAGATGTGACAGATACAATTTTTGACACATCGTGACATTTGAATACTTGTATGTTTTTATGTAGCTATATTATGTAGATGCGACAGATACAATTTTTGACACATCGTGACATTTGAATACTTGTATGTTTTTATGTAGCTATATTATGTAGATGTGACAGATACAAATTTTGACACATCGTGACATTTGAATACTTGTATGTTTTTATGTAGCTATATTATGTAGATGTGACAGATACAATTTTTTTTAACGTAACAGCAACGCGTGGTGGGTACAGATAGTGTTAAATATGTATTTTAACTATCGAAAGTATTTGAAAACGATTAGTTAGTATTTTTACTAACTTATTTTAGTTGATTTAATTGTATTAAGAGATTTTGATTTACAAAACACTCATTCCACTGTTCCACTCCACTATGTTCTTCTTATCTTTAAATAGTATAAAACAAAGTCTGTTGATGCGCTTAGTTCTTCTAAACTACGTAACAGATTTTGATAGGATTTTAACTATCATTTAGAAAATTTCTTCAGAGAAAGGTTAATTATATAATACAAGCATACTTGATTTATCAATCAATAATAGAATATAGAATATGGAATTATTGCTTGGGAAGGAGCAACAATCTCGGTTATCAATTACATAGAAACAGCACAGAAAACGATCTTAAAGGTAATACTAAAAAAACATTAACTGACTGATACAGACCAAATATTCAACAGCTGTGACGTACTAGATATACGCCGATTATACGTTAAAACACTACAAAACTATATTTATGACAAAAAAATAAATTTTAACATACACAAAATAACACTAACAGACCAGTTAGACAAACGTACAAAGAAAAAATAAAAACTCCGGCAATAAATTCAAGCTTTGGACAAAGACACTACCAATAACATGCTATAAAAGCTTTCAACAGTGTAAAACTTGAAATTAAAATTGAGGAAAGTAAAAATAAATTCACAAACAAAATTAAAAAATCGATTAAAGAACAAAAAAGACAATATTACCAAAATGTTAGAGCATAACGTAAAAATAAAATCTACACGTAACACACAAAATCAATATAAACACACATCACTCACAAACACACAAGATTATATTTTAAATGTATTATTTTCTCTTTAAATGTATTATGTAGATTATATTTTCATATTATAACATGAAGGCCTCAGCACGGGCAAGCCACCCAGTGAGGCCAACATTACTGGAAAACTTTGAAATGTAAAAAATATTGTACCAAATATTTATTTGTTGGCTAAACCTTATGAGATATATCAAAATAATGAAATACGGAATTGTATACCTTGAAAAGACCTCACAACCTCGAAATTTTACTTATTTATTTATTTAATAACAACGGTATAAATATACCATAAACAATAAATCAAATACAATGACATCAGAAAGTATAAAATGATCAGAAACTCTAGAATGATATTAAAGTAAGAGATACACGCAAAACTTCCAAGTAGACTTTCTAGGTTTAATTAATATTCCTTGAAAATATATGATATTATAGCCTTCTTGCAGTTAAATAGATCCGCCACATCTGCTTATCTATTACTAACTTCATGTAATTTAGGTATAAGTGAGTATTTTCAATGCTCAACCGGTATTGATACATTAAAACATTATTTTGGAGCGAGTAGCTCGCGCAAGTACATGAAAATTCATTGAGGTTAAGTAAATTAGGGCTGCCTATACTACCAATTACGATTTGGAACATAAATTTTAATTCTTTCATTAAAAATTTATTTATTTATTCACGTCTTGAAGGCTTTTACAATTACCACCAATTATGAGTTACATTACACCACCAATTATAAGTTACAATACACCACCAATTATAAGTTACAATACACCACCAATTATAAGTTACAATACACCACCAATTATAAGTTACAATACACCACCAATTATAAGTTAAAATACACCACCAATTATAAGTTACAATACACCAACAATTATAAGTTACAATACACCAACAATTATAAGTTACAATACACCACCAATTATAAGTTACAAAACACCAACAATTATAAGTTACAATACACCACCAATTAAAAGTTACAATACACCACCAATTATAAGTTACAATACACCAACAATTATAAGTTACAATACACCACCAATTATAAGTTACAATACACCACCAATTATAAGTTACAATACACCAACAATTATAAGTTACAATACACCAACAATTATAAGTTACAATACACCACCAATTATAAGTTACAAAACACCAACAATTATAAGTTACAATACACCACCAATTAAAAGTTACAATACACCACCAATTATAAGTTACAATACACCAACAATTATAAGTTACAATACACCACCAATTATAAGTTACAATACACCACCAATTATAAGTTACAATACACCACCAATTATAAGTTACAATACACCAACAATTATAAGTTACAATACACCACCAATTATAAGTTACAATACACCAACAATTATAAGTTACAATACACCACCAATTATAAGTTACAATACACCACCAATTATAAGTTACAATACACCACCAATTATAAGTTACAATACACCAACAATTATAAGTACACGAGCGACGCCGGGAACACGTCAGCTTGTAACATATAAAAATTATCCTGATGTTTGTACTCGAAATACTCGAAAGGTAGTTGATTGATATCGCTGAAAATTTCAAGGTTTGTTCTTATTAGTGCCAGGAGAATAAGAATATTTAACGTAACATCTGTGCACCGAAATAAGATACTGAGTCGAATTAAATTCGATGTAGTGTAGTTTTTTAAGACTATATAGTCGGGCATTTTACCGCCAAATTGGGGGCGAAGCGCGGGTGTATTTTTAAATTTTAGCGCAAAAATTAGACTTTCCGCAAAATATTCATATCTTATGATCTATTTGATATTTTTCGATGAAACTTTCAGAGTTTTACATTAAAAAGTTTTCTCTATTTATTTACTTATCAATGTATGTGTAATTCTTTTTTTTTATGAACAAAAACTTTCTACTTTATTGGGAATCATAGAAAAAATAGTATTTCACAATCGAAATGTATTCATACAAAATTACAAGATTATTTAGAAATTTTCAATACATATAAAAAAAAACTTTAACCTAATAGTGCTTCATTGTGTGATAGCGTTCGAAACACTTTCCTTTATGCAGGGGCACATTGCAAAACTTGCACATGTACCGCGTTTTACTGCGTAGTTTGTGAACGGAACATACGCGACAGCGATTTTATTTTTATTTTATTTTTTTGTTGTGTTTCAAACTCATTGTATTGACAGGTAGATAGATCGGATACCGCCGACAATAAAAAACACATGACCCCGCACCCATTTAGATCCCCTTGTTTACAAGTTTTCCGCTCCTTACCGCTTTGCGCAACAAAACGAGTAAACTCGTCTCCTGCGTCTTACTGTAAAAAGGCGTATGACAAGTTTTCTCGTTTCTCGCAAAGAATATGTTAACATTAACAATGTGGTATACAGTAGTGAATGGTGGAATAAGTCGGAACGCCCGAAAAATGCATTAGCAATAGCGAAGCATTAGCGTTCACTAGTTCCAGTAGAAAGTATAAATAATTTCCATTTCCTTGACATTTTGTAGAAGACGACGTTTAAATGCAAATAATTCTGTTACTACGAATGAACAAGCTTCAAAGAGCATTCATTTTCCCGGAAAATCCTATTCTGATTCTCAGCGAGAACAGTGAGTTACTAAGAGAATTTTCTTTGTCGAGAAAACAAATTATATTCCATTCTCGGAGGCTAATTACAAAATATCTTTAATTGCTCGTTAAGATTTAAAGAGAGCGCTAAATCAAATATTGGAACAGCATCTAAAAAAAATCTGAATCTTCAATAATAAAGCATATTTAAAACTGTGGGTATTTAGGCATGAAAACTCTTAAACACTAAGCTCCGCGGCAAAAAAATTGTTTTCTTGCTCGTAACATAATTTTTATCTGGCGTATGAAACTTTGTCAATTAATTAATACGAATTGAGACAAGATGCCATGTACCATATTCTATTTATTATTATTATCAATTCATATCTTGAGATAACCCGACAGTGAAAACTAGTAGTTTATAATATTATTAATTAAAAACAAGCCGAAAAAGCTGTTTAAAGCTAGTTGTGACCTTTCAATATGGAATGGTGTTCTTTCGCCAGAGCGTTACTAAAAGCAACTATTCATTAAAATAATAATTTGACAGATTTAACCAAAAAAAATGTTCACATTTCGCTTACTGTTTTATTTTTTCTACCCCAAAATGCCACGCCATTTGAAGTACCCTCCCTTATACAAGCCTCTAGGGTCATGTTTATATAATAGAGAAACACAGGCAGGTCCGGTAGTTATCAAATAAGTCTCCCCTAGATATACAAGATCTCACATTCCTCAGATAAAATGTCATGTATTTCAGAACCACAACTTATACGTTAGTTTCGCTAAAACCGTAACATTTCTCAAACTATTGCTTTTACCTCTAGGAAGAAGTTGTACATTTTTCTTTGTTTTAAGGTTATAATTTCATACCTTGTTTTGATTACATGAAACATCGACTGTGATAAGATAGAAAATACATTTACCTGATATACTAAACAAATAAAATAGTAGGAATACAATCTTTACGATATTAATTGATGAGTTGATGACACACTCAGTTTAAAAAAAAAACTTTCGTTTTTTCTCCTATTTAATTTTTGGGGATGCTGTGTGGAGGGTCTGTTTAAGGAACGGGTTTTGAACAGGCAAATTGTAGTAGAAAGGAAACAAACAACAACATTTCTCACTACATAAAGTATGTAGGGAATGCATTTAAAAATTTCAATCAACAGAACGTTGGTTATGATTTGAGATTTTCACGGCTAATAGTTTTACAGAGATTTATTTTTGGGGTATTATTCCGTGTTGTGCTACCCACTTCTTAAGCCGATGTTTCGGACCTCATTAGAGTATGTATACATTTGTGAACCGACACGCGAACCGTACCACGAATAACGGGAAAGGAACGAATCAACTGTAAGCGGCGTTTCGTACCATTCGCGCTTGCTTCGTTTCTTTGCCATAAGTTGAGGTTCAGTTCGGCAGTTCGGCTCTCAGATGTATACGTAGCATAAAATTGTTCGTCATCAGAGCAGATTTTTTTTATTTTTATTTTTTTATAGTGAATACCTCACAAGAGTCCCAACTGCTCCCGTCTGGAGCCAGTGAGACTATGGCATCCCCAATTGGGGGATGTTGTGAGGCTGAAGGTAAGTGGGGAAGGGAAAAAGGAAGGTGGGGAAGTATCTGGCTATTCAGATCTAGTCACTAAACACGGCTAAAGCCATTTGGAGCAACGAATGGTGGTCTTACACCAGGGCGATACTGGTAGTATCTTCCACTCTGGAACGTGCCGCAAATATACTATATATTATTTTAATTAATTAATTGTGAAATAACACAAATTAATCAAATAAAATTTATTTGCGCACGCCGGGTTCGAACCCGCGACCTTCGGAATGGCAGTCCAATGCGTTACCACTGGACTATGCCGGCCGTTCATCATCTACAGTATAATCTAGTAGTGAAACACGGCATAATACCCTCAAAAATAAATCACTAAAAAACATAACCTCGACACAGGCTAGTCCCAGTGACGTTTATAATTAAAATGTTGACAGTGATACCGCATGTAAAGAAACAATAAATAAACAAAAAACTTCCTACATTGTAACTTAGCAATTAACTAACGGGTAAACCACAAAACGAAATTTCATCCAGTTTTCACCGTACAGTAAATACTGTGTTGGAGTTCTGGCAGCTTATAATCAAATTCTAAAATAACAGTCCAGATCACAGAAGCCTGCAACCTGCAACCATGGTCTATGGTAAGTACTGCAATATAATATTCACATACACATTTACTCGTATTTGTTGGGGTGAAACTTTTTTCATTATCTTTCCTGCCATAAAGTTGATTTGCTCTCTATCATAATAATTGCATATGAACCCATAGTGGTTATAAAATAGTTTTAGTCTGATTGTGAACAGGTCATAAAATCACTTGTAAGATTTAGTTTTATTGTGAAGCAGTCATTAAATCTCTTATAAGATTTAGTCTGATTGTGAAGTGGTCATGAAATCACTTGTAAGATTTAGTCCGATTGTGAAGCGGTCATGAAATCACTTGTAAGATTTAGTCTGATTGTGAAGCGTTCATGAAATCACTTGTAAGATTTAGTCTGATCGTTAAGCAGTCATGAAATCACTTGTAAAATTTAGTCTGATTGTGAAGCAGTCATGAAATCACTTGTAAAATTTAGTCTGATTGTGAAACGGTCATGAAATCACTTGTAAGATTTAGTTTGATTAGTTATTGTAAACTTTTAATGTATTTTATTCTAATTTTATTTTTTCGTCAAAATATCAAAGTTTTAAATACGGTTGTTTTATTGTGAATATTCAATTGTGAATGATTGCAGCGCCGGGTTATACGACAGCAGAAATCGGTTCGGCGACATGTTTTCACGATCGGGGTGTAATCGGTGTTGATTATTAACCCATAATTATTAGCCCCAAAGATTGTAAGATATTATGTTTGCCTACGATTTTACTTTTTTTAGTCGATACTTTTTTAGTCGATACTTTTTTTAGTCGATACTTTTTTTAGTCGATACTTTTTTTAGTCGATACTTTATTGGGTGATGAAAATAAGCGCATTAATGAATCTAAACGCAAACGTCATTTTCAAAGACCTTTTCATCAACAAACATTGAGAGGCGGAAACTACTAATCTACATTACCGCAAGATGGTTGTATGTAAATTTTGAATTGTTTGTAAAAACTTCAATGGTTAACATTTTTTTTTATAATTTCACTGGTATTATTCTGTGCAAACAATGGACTGATTTGTGTATCATTCTAATAAGGGGTCTTTATTTTACTACAAATTTACAAAAGGTTAAAATTAAGTTATTTTATTTTATTTGGTTTTACGCCCAGCCGGGCTTTTACATGCATTTTAAAACAGAATATATCTAGCAAGATATCGAAAATTATAAAAAAAAATTAAAACTGATGAATATAAAATAATATTAGTAAAACATGTAACAGTAACATAACATATTTTAGAAACTAGAACAATACTACATATAAGACGTGGCAGCAGGACGCGTCCTAACGCTTCCTCCAACAGCTTTGTGTTTTTTTTAGTATTTTCAAGGGAAATGAGGCAACATCCCTTTGAAATTATTTTTAAAATCAATCAATCAACATTTGAACTTAAATAAAAATAAACTTAATAATTATTAGAACTTTATAATATGTGATTTGAGTGCAGTGTTTTAAAAGTGAATATTCTGAAATTTGCTCAAAAATATTGGACATTCGAAACGAACGGCGATCGGTAAATGCACTCCAGATGTTTTCAACAAAATTCTCGGAAACTGGGCAAGCTTGGACCCTGCAAGTTTTTTTTTTACTAAGTCCAGGGTTTATTACCCCAACCGTTGCTTTTTATTGCGGACAGAATGCACCACTTCAACAATTACCAGGAACAGGATTACATGGGGATAAATGATGGACTTGCCGAACGTCACAGCGGTGCTGCCAGGGTCTGGTATCTGTGAGAGGATAGTGTGTCAGCGCTTTATTAGCAGCAGACACATACCTGGACGGATGACGAACCTCATGCTGGCACTGTTGGTGGACGCGGTGGACTCTTTCGCTGCAGCAGCTGGCCCAGTTTCTCCACCACCTAGGATTCTGGCTGCAGAGTCTCCATCTTCTATCTTCGTGTCACCTGTTCCTATACTTCATTTCACTTAACTTAACTTCACTATATTTTTGTAATATTTATATTTTCTGTAATACCTGCATCAACTGTAAAGCGCCCCTGAGGTGATATCTCACAAAAGCGGCGCTATACAAATTATCCAATAATAAATAAATAAATAAAGACAAATCACTAAAACTGCATTATCAATGCTACTGTAATATTAAGGATTCAACAAAGTGCTGGTATAAATTACGCTTACTTCCAAAAATGGAGTCAATAATTATATAAACAGTACCCCCAAACTTGTTGCCCAGATCATGCATCCAATTGGTCAGTGAGTGTGTCTGTATTGCAGAAGAATTTTATATTTTGTCTTATATTCCTAGTTGGCACAGAACAGTGGAAACGATGGCAGGACTGGCAATGGAGTTGTTAATGACTCTGTGTATGTATCGTATGTTATGTGTAACTATAAAATAATTTCGTTTTACTTATGAATGTATGTATGAGATGAGTGGTTTATTTTGTTGTATACTTTAGAAAATAGCGCTATCATTAACCCTATTAACTCAGCATAATGTTTGCCCTTTAATGCTGAACTAAAAAACTCTAAGGGCTTCTGGGTACAGGTCATTCTCACGTATTTTTTAAAATATTAAATTCTAACTTGTTTTTTTCTTATCATTCTGCTGCGGCGTCAAGGTCAGATTACTTCTCTTAGCAGTCCTGGTGAGAGATTATTTCCATCAGAATTTTGAGGTCATACACAATTAGAAGACATTTGCCATATTTTACATAGACCCAGATGTCGTCTATAACTTTGATGATCAATAGAGGACCAAGGTTTTACCCATGGGGAATACCCGAAGATGCAGGATTTTTTTTAGTTTTATGTATATTTATTGGTTTTTGAATTTCAAATGGGAGGCGAAGAAGTTAAGTGTTTATCAAGTTTGAACATTTTGAGTAGTGAAAGTGAACCAGCGAAGACCAAAAATAATAGTTCTTCGTCACATTTCAAATTTGTTTTATTACCGTTCCCTTGCATCATTTCTCCTGTCTTTCAAATGGGGTGACAGCTGAAGCTGCACTAGCTCCGGCAGATATGGCTTTTTTATGGAATTTACCTTCAGTGGCAGTTTGTATTCACAGAGATGAGTGATGCGCTAAAAACATTGTCAGCATATTCCCTATGCAAGGTACAAAATACTAGAGATTTTGAGACCTATACAGATCGACCTGCAGAAATTACCTTTATGGAAACTGTGAACTAATGAAATGCCATCTCTGCATGACAAATAAAAGTGTTGTGTTCAGGTATTTCCACCTCGCTGAAGAGTTTCGAGGCATTGACCTCTCACGATATTTCAACATCCAAGAATTGATGTTCCCAGGTAAAATTTCTCGTGAGCGGTGATCTACGTTCACTGCGGGTGCAATGAAAACAATAATATTGAGTTTCAGAAAATGCCACAGACTTTCCTTGGTCCGCTGCTTGCTTCTCAATGCCTCTTTGAGTGGTCACAGCACGCACATGAAAACAATAATTGTCTCTCAAACACACATGATACAATAATAAAACACAGTATTTATTTTTCGGAATGACTTTATTGAGTAAAACCTCAAATTTTAATATTTAAATATTCAATATTTAAATAAAACACAGGTTTACTGCGGCGGGGATTCACGATACACACGATTCTTTTGAGGATTTTACAAGGGGGTGTTCAACGTTCAGCTGAGCGTGAGTTGTGTTCGATGACCATTTGATCAGTTGCGTTCAACAAACACAAGAATGCTGAGGTTTTTCTGTGATTGAAGGAATTTAGGGAATTGAAATTGCAAGGAAATAAGGACGCATATTTTTAGGCAACACAACTATATTTGTCAAACCAATTGTTATAGACGTAGGTGCCAAACCGGCTCATGGAAGTCACTTGACTTACAAATTTAACTTAACATTTTTTTGGTATTACTTTTATGACTATTATTTGCGTTTATTTTTCTTGGTATGACTATTGGTTGGTAATTGTTATGTATAGATTGACCGACATTTAGGGAGTGCGTAGTTCCAACGTTCTTTAAGGCTAGCCGCCACGGGCCACAATGAATATGAATGATGCATATAATATGTTTGAACCAGTTATATACTGCAAGCTTTCATATGATGATAATAAGGAAGTTGAGACCATTTTTTTTATTTTTTTTTATCAATGTTCGCATTCAAACTTAAATACTGGTATTTTTTTTTTTTTTTTTAAGTTTGTTTTCATTAAATTTTATTAAGCCCGCCAAAACGAGCGGAATCCGAGCGGTAACAGGCGGGGTGTAGTGTGACGTCATTAAAAATTCGTCATTAATAAATTCGTCATGGAAAAATTTTTAATTCTTCAACAAGGAATTCCAGTAATTTTTTTTACCAATGTTAACCGTCTATTATAATTGATGTTATTAAAAAAAAGAAAATTGATTAAGATTTCATAGTTAAATTAATATTTTAAGTTAGAATATTTGCTTTTCACACCCGCTACGGTACTGGTACGGTATTGCCGTCGCTACTTGTTGACGTTCCCCGCGCGAATTCAGGACCACCGCGCAGAAAAGTAGAGACCAAAAGTAAAATAACGGTTTACAGCCCAGTTCACTGTGAGACTTTTCTGAGCGGCCGGCGGCCTGAAGTGTATCACATGCTATGTGACATGTATAATAATAAAAACATCTAAGTTATGCAATAAACAACATATTATTATAAAGCACTATACGAATATGTATCTTTAGAAATCCATTTCATATAATAATAATAACAAATACGTACATATATTTGACAAACCCAAATAAACCTTTGGCCTATACACCTCTCTCATCTAAACCGACCATCTCTCATGTAATAGAAAGAGATGCACCATAGGTGTTCCGTTGTACGTACAAGTCACGACACATGTGACGACAGAATTCTTTCGACCAATCGTGGAGCGTATACAGTCTATTGCTATTGAATGCTTTTTCAAGAACGTTTAACTAATTCTAAGAATAATAATATAGAAATATATTTATATATTTAGAATCGATATTTTTTGATCTACATGAACATATTTTTTATAAGTCAAAATATTTTTCACTCAACTTCCTTATTATAACAAAATCATGCATTATGTTCACCACGTCACCACTGTTTAGTCAAGGCAAATATTTAAAAAAACAATAATCATAAAGAACGAATAATACCATAACTTTAAACCATCAACATAGTAAAATACATTGATAACTCATTGAAGAAGATAATATTAATAAATAGAGAAGAAACATGAAACAGAACAATAAAAGGTAAAGGTATTGAGCCCAGGAGTATTTGTCTTACCAGGGCAGGTAAAAACGTTCTGGTTTGTGTATAAAACTCAGACAGCGATTAAATCTCGGGTAAATTGTATAATTATAATCTAATGACGCGGTGAATTTCTAATTCGATTGTGTAGTAATATCGCACACAAAACTCCCATAGTCAAGAATAATAGACCCATTTGAAAACAATAGGGCTAACGGACTATCAAGCTAATAAGGCTTTATTGGAAAAATTGGGGAAATTAATTAGAAATGCCCCAAGGACAAGTAAGACCGAGAAATTATTACAATTTGAAGAATTCATCTGAACCTAAACCTGCGGAAAATATCTATTTATCAGTTTTTTTTTAATTGATGTTAATCACTAATCACGTAAAATTAAAGTTATAACATGTTAACTGTGCGTGTATTAATAAAATTAATACATTTCGGTTAATCAAGCTTCGAAATTTTTTTTTTTTTTTGGTGGCGGGTTTGGGCACTGCAGCCCTTCGGGAACCATTTATTGGATAGCCAACACTTCTGGCGTAGGTCATCCCAAGCCGACGACAGAATTCTTTCGACCAATCGTGGAGCGTATACAGTCTATTGCTATTGAATGCTTTTTCAAGAACGTTTAACTAATTCTAAGAATAATAATATAGAAATATATTTATATATTTAGAATCGATATTTTTTGATCTACATGAACATATTTTTTATAAGTCAAAATATTTTTCACTCAACTTCCTTATTATAACAAAATCATGCATTATGTTCACCACGTCACCACTGTTTAGTCAAGGCAAATATTTAAAAAAACAATAATCATAAAGAACGAATAATACCATAACTTTAAACCATCAACATAGTAAAATACATTGATAACTCATTGAAGAAGATAATATTAATAAATAGAGAAGAAACATGAAACAGAACAATAAAAGGTAAAGGTATTGAGCCCAGGAGTATTTGTCTTACCAGGGCAGGTAAAAACGTTCTGGTTTGTGTATAAAACTCAGACAGCGATTAAATCTCGGGTAAATTGTATAATTATAATCTAATGACGCGGTGAATTTCTAATTCGATTGTGTAGTAATATCGCACACAAAACTCCCATAGTCAAGAATAATAGACCCATTTGAAAACAATAGGGCTAACGGACTATCAAGCTAATAAGGCTTTATTGGAAAAATTGGGGAAATTAATTAGAAATGCCCCAAGGACAAGTAAGACCGAGAAATTATTACAATTTGAAGAATTCATCTGAACCTAAACCTGCGGAAAATATCTATTTATCAGTTTTTTTTTAATTGATGTTAATCACTAATCACGTAAAATTAAAGTTATAACATGTTAACTGTGCGTGTATTAATAAAATTAATACATTTCGGTTAATCAAGCTTCGAAATTTTTTTTTTTTTTTGGTGGCGGGTTTGGGCACTGCAGCCCTTCGGGAACCATTTATTGGATAGCCAACACTTCTGGCGTAGGTCATCCCAAGCCGTTTGGTGATTTAGCAGGGGTGTCCGGGTTCATCAGGTAAGGAGACCCTTTGACCTCTCCGACTGGTCTCTCGACCCATCGCCTTGTGCAACAGTGACATTGATATATCCATGTGTCCGTCACTCCTGGATACACTGATGCCTAGATTGCTATCCAACCCTCATATTTTACCTCCCTAGATCTTCCTATCCTTCCCCGCCTTAAAAAAGATTGTCAACACAGCATCCCATAAGTTGACATAGGCCCCGAGATAAATTATTTTCCTCAGTGCCTCCTGTGTGGGGTAAATTAAAAAAATATATGTATATTTCGCAGGATCTAGTTTAGATTAACCCTCAATTATCCACATAACACCTTGTTGACGCAACTATATGCATCTATTACCTGACCCGTTTTGTCAAAAACAATCTAAAAACTGAAAGTACCTACATCAATGACAATTGAAATAATTTATTGACACCTCGTCTCTATTAAGAAAACCTATGCAGTATACACGTTCAGTCACCCCCAGGACATATTAAACCGTAATAA
Organism: Hesperophylax consimilis; assembly: GCF_061612785.1. Taxonomy (NCBI): domain Eukaryota; kingdom Metazoa; phylum Arthropoda; class Insecta; order Trichoptera; family Limnephilidae; genus Hesperophylax; species Hesperophylax consimilis. The sequence continues at coordinate 29,334,203 of NC_142859.1, forward strand.
ATGACTTGTTGCAGATAAAATAGTACCAAAATGCCCAAAATAGTTGACCAAATTCGAATAATTATGAAAATTTGGTCATACGTTCAGGGAGTATAAATGAAGATTTGCAGAGTCTGCCCAAATACAACACCTCTTTAGAGGAGGGGAAAATTTTTACAAAATACATGTCCAAAATTCACTTCATCAAAAACTGTCTTATCTCACCAAATACTGGTTGTATCGACTAGTGGTTGGCTCACTCGATTATGCATGCATGAAAACATATTAAACGATACCTTACTCGACCTACTTTATAAACATAAATATGAAGGATCTTTTTAGTGATATATAGAACTTTAAAATGAAATAAAACAATAAAATATATAAATTTGTTTTAGACCATTTTAATTTTAATTGCACTCTACTGGTTTCGGAAGCACACCTCCTTCGTCAGGAGAATATTAAAACTTTAAAATACTATAAGTTTAAATATTCTCCTGACGAAGGAAGGGTGCTTCCGAAGAGTGCAATTAAAATTAAAGTTGTCTAAAAAAAAATATTTATTTTATTGTAAATTATGATGAGCCACAAAGTAAATGCTTATTAAAAATATGTACATTAAAACACTTAAAAAATCGTGGTTATTGCCATGATAGTGGCTTTATTGGAAAAATATGTTTCGAGCATATGGGCTCCGCGGCTGGCCCGAATAAAGCGCAATGGATGTGTAATTTTCGAGCTGCAGGGGCAGTATATCGGCAACAATGCGGCGACTGTTAGCTTCCAAGTCTTCCAACGTCTGTAGTTTATTGATGTACACTAGTGACTGCATATTCCCACAGAAAATAATCTAAAGAAAAATCCATGATTTACGTGATCTCGGAGGCCAATTCGCAGGTCCATAAAACGAAATTATGCGTTCCTCGTATGATTTCTTTAATAAATTGGATGCGGCTAGCTTTTCCACAGTAATGCCATTCAATTGGGGAACAAAAAGTTAGTAATCATGCATAAAGTGAAATGGAAAACCAAACTGAGATCAAATCACTTGTCAAATCGGCTGTCGCTGGAAAAAGTGTTACCAATTCGAAAAACAAATATAAAAGAACAATCTGCCTGGCATCAGAAAATAGAATAAATATATTTAAGAAAAAACTGTTTGCTCTTAATATCAGCGACAAAATTAAAATGTCCTAATGTAAGTTATATAGGAAATATACTCATGTAAGTTATGTAGTAAATGTAATTATGTTAGTACGGTAGTAAATGTACTACTTTAAGTTAGGTAGTAAATGTAATCATGTAAGTTATTTATTTAATTATTCATTTTCGGGAAATCGACAGTTTACATTTAATCAGTTTGTACATGAGTATTTTATGGTAAAATAAAACCAATTATGGATTTCCTCCTTGCGACTTTAACTGTTATGTTATGTTATGTTATGTAGTAAATGTACTTATGTAAGTAAGGTAATAAATGTACTTATGGAAGTTATGAAGTAAATGTACTAATGTAAGTGAAGTAGTAAACAATTTAGTTTAGATTTTTTTTAATGTGTTCTTTTAAGTTATCAAAGTGAAATGTGCATATTTATTTTGCCTTAAATCGTAAAATAGAGTAATATAAAATTGAATAAAGGACCACTGAGACGCGCAATTAAAATATGATGTGTAAATTAAACTGCAAACTCTTGTGGAATAAGTTACCGAAATCTCGAATCTGCTATACTCAAAGGAGATTAGCAACCATTAAATAAGAATGATATATTTTAATTTTAATTGAAAGTTGTATTTTAATTTCACGTTGTCTCACTGTTCCTTTATTCTATTTTATATTTTGTCTCACTCGATAATCACGTAAGCACTCACAATGTATTTTTGATTAGTTTAATGTGTACCCTGATTAGTACCGTATTGTATGTATAGTATTGTTTCCGCTTGTGTTAAGCGAAACCGATCGATCTTAATTCACTAATTTCGTGGTTATAAACAAAGCTATTGTTTTATTTCGAAAGTATAATAATAAAATAAATCTGACAAAATTGTAAAACATTCCATTTATAAAAAAAACCATTTCGTTGGATTGATAAAAAGTTCGCATTATCTCGTGGAAAGATAAATCTGAACGAGTCAGCAGTCAACTGTAAACACAGCCGAGCGTCGAATGAAATAAAAAGCGCAGTTTTTCAAACCTTCAGGTAGACACGTCCCATCCGTTTCCGCTGCCAATAAAATAAGTGGAACGCTTCCGGTGTGATGGTGCAGACCGGAAACGTTACGCGTAGATGGAACCGGAAGTATAATTTAGGACGTCCGTTCCACCGGTTAATCGCCTCCCCTGCCGGTATTTTGTGTAATTTAATAGATTTGTATATTGGATGTTAAATTTTAAAATGAGAATGGTGGTCACCTGGAATTTGATTCCATTTCATGCCAGTGGCACAGAGTTTTGTTTTTTATCGGAATAGGCACCGTAAGCAGTGGGAAAACAGCGTATTCATTGATAAAAAACTATTGCTAATAGTCTCTAAGCTGCTTTTGTTGGATCAAGTTGAGATTTGCCATTAATTATCCATATAACTATATGCATCTAACATATTTTTTTTTTTTTTTTTATATTTACTCCACACAGGAGGCCCTGAAGAAAATAATTTCCCTCAGGGCCTATGTCATCTTTGGGGATGCTGTGTGGAGGGTCTTTTTGTGGAGAGGAAGGAGTGAACATGGGTCTTGAAGAGTCCCATGTTGTAGGAGGGAGGAAACACAGAGGCCGGCAGTTCGTTCCACAGCCGAGCTGTTGAACTTAAGAACGAATCGTAGAAGCGACCCGTTTTCATGTGACAAGTGTCAACTGTGTACAAATGTTGGGCGCGCGTTTGGCGTGTATCCCGACTACGCACCGGTGCCGAAGGGATCAATGACGCTAGTTCCTCAGAGCATCTTCCATTGTAATACCGATAGAACAAGGACAGCATACCTACTTGACGCCTGTGCTTTAAAGATTGCAGTCCGTTTGTTAAGATTGGGGAATCTATCAAACGGACCGCCCGTTTCTGCACAGAGTCAAGGGTTTTTTTCAGGTATTTTGGGGCTCCAGACCAGAGATGGCTGCCAAATTCGACAGTAGGGCGCACTTGCGATTTGTACAGGGTGAGCAGTTGTGTACTATTAAAGTATCTGCGGGCCCTGTACAGTACGCCCAGCTTCTGAGAGGCCAACTTTACTCTGGCTTCGATGGAGCCCCCGTACCTGAGCTGGTCACTTATAGTTACACCAAGCATATCAATGGAAGGCCTGTTCGGAAGATTGCTTCCGTTGAAGGAGACTAGATTATCATTTGGATCCCTTTTAGACGTAATCAGACAGGATTGGGTCTTTGAAACATTAAATTCGACGAGATTATTTTTACCCCAGGAGGAAATACTCTCGAGATAACCGTCCATTCTCTGCTTCAAAGCCCTCCGAGCCGTTGGAGTTTGTGTGCCCTTTGGGGGCTTGTCAAACAAAAAGCTATCATGAACTGTACTGTCATCCGCGTAACAATGAATCGGTGCACATGTCAAAAGGTCATTGATGTGCAACAAAAACAAAGTCGGAGACAGAACCGATCCCTGTGGGACGCCAGCATTTATGGAGTGCGAGGAAGAGGTGAAACCGTCAGCAACCGCCTGAATCGACCTATCCCTTAAAAAGTCAGCAATCCACGTACACAGGGATGCGGGAAGTCCGTAAGAATGCAATTTGTTGACAAGTCCTCGGTGCCAGACCCGGTCAAAGGCCTTGGATATGTCTAGTGCGACCGTTTGGGTCTCACCGTGACGTTCCAGGCACCGCCCCCAAACATGCGTCACATACGCGAGAAGATCACCGCACGAGCGGTTCCGCCGGAATCCGTATTGACGGTCGTTGATAATTTTGTTCTTCTCGAGGTATGTGAGCAGTTTGTCGTTGATCACACGTTCCATCACTTTGGACAGAACTGATGTGATCGCTATGGGGCGGTAGTTGGCCGGGTTGGAGCGGTCACCTTTCTTGGGAATAGGGTGAATTACCGCTTTTTTCCAACCAGAGGGCACAGTACCACACTTCAGGGACATTTTGAAGAGCTTTGTCAAAACTGGAACTATTTCCGCAGCACACCTCTGCAATACCAGGGCAGGTATTCCATCAGGTCCACTAGCTTTGTTAACATCGAGCCCCCGTATGACGTGAAGTACATCCCGATGCCGGATCCTCAGCTTTTTCATATAGAAGCCGCAGTGAGGAACCGACGGCGGAACAGCACCCCCGTCGTCGAGGGTCGAGTTTTCCGCAAACATTATCCCTGAAAGGTTTGCCTTTTCGGTGGCGGTGTTTGCTAGTGAGCCGTCAGGTCTGGTAAGAGGTGGCAAACTGGGTTTGCAAAAATTTCGACCTATTGAGCCCGCAAGCGACCAGAATGCTCTGCTGCCATGCGGGCAGGCAGCCAGCTTTTTGCTGATCTGCAGGTCGTGTTCGAATTTCGACCCATTGATGATTCTCTTGCATTCCTTTGCCGATTTGTTGTATGCTGATCTGCTTTCGGGCGTTCGAGATGTGTTGTAGGCTCGGTAAGCCGCGTTTTTTCGTCGAACTGCTTCGGAACATTGTCGACTGAACCACGGCTTTGAGCCCACACCAGTTTCTTTAGTAGTCGATTGTATGAAGCCATCCATCGCCGATTTGATGACTTCACCAATCTCCTGGGCACATCTTGAAGGGTCCGAAGTCCGAAAACAAACAGCTGACCACGGGAAAGCATTGAAATGGGCCCGCATACCGAACCAATCTGCTGACCTTTAGTGCCACACTTTTCTCCTCAGCCTCTCATTGGTTGGTCTGATTATTTATTTATTGGTCTGTATTTTTGCTTATTTATTTTTTTGAATAACTTTATTGAGTAAAACCTCAAATTGTAATATTTAATTATTGAAGACAATATTAGCGATTTCTAAACGAAAATCTGAAACAGAAAAATCAGAAAAGGATACGGTCACATCTAGGACTCGAACCCAGGATCCTTGTCTTGCCGGGGCACCGCTCTACCAACTGAGCTAATGGCACCCTATCCCCCTCGGTCACTTTTAATTGTATCATACTTCGAATAAGATGTCCTAGATGTGACCGTATCCTTTTCTGATTTTTCTGTTTCAGATTTTCGTTTAGAAATCGCTAATATTGTCTTCAATAATTATTATATATTTTTGCAATTCTTGCGAATCCCGATTACCTGTCCCGTTTTGTACCTAAATCAGAGACAATTGAACAAAATTATTGATACCTCGTCACTATATTAAGAAAACCTATGCAGTGTACACTGTACACCTTAAGTGACCCTCAGTGTGTTTGATATCGAGTCTGTTCATAAAACTGATCATCGATTCGCAAATACTTTAGAAGATCAGGGGTGTCAAACTCTCTCCCCAATTCTAAATAAATGTTAACCAGCTAATCTAAGTAGTTATATCAATTTAAAGAAATATTACTTACAGCCATTAAAAACTGATTCGCAAACAATTTGCTACCACACTTCTTCATTTATTTATATGAAAAGCCAATTACTGAATATATTAAAATTGAAAAAAATTTCGAACTTGCAACTCCGTGAAAGAAAGCCAATATTGTATGATTTTTATTTCGTTTCTAAAGTTATTACTAATCAATTCAACTGATGGCACTGATTGCTACATTTATGATTTGTAACGAAAGGCACGACCTTTTTTGTCACCCTTCCCTTGAATGCGCATTTTGCACACACTCTCACACACAAATCTTGTGTAGAATCTAGTTAATATTTGAATATGACATGTGGGTCATTTTGCATACTTAGTTCTTACTTTTGACACGTTATTTTTTATTGTAGTTTATTTTGCGTATATTTTTTAAAGTGGTGGTTGATTCTAATAAACTATCAAAAAAATATTTAACAATATTAGTAAGGTAGGGTAGAAAGTGCTTATATACCTATATGGAATGCCCGCTTCTGGCGTACGTAGATTCACAAAAAAATATTAGGTATTAATTCGGAAGAAAATATGAATTTTGACAACAATAACTAATGTAAACAGCGTATTTATTTATTTATACGCCCATACTTGATATACATAATAGTTTAGTGAAACAATAATTATTAAGTAAAATTTGATATTAAAATTATATAGAACCCTTGAAGAAAAATAGTATTTTGATAAGCTTAATTATTTTTATTATTGAGGTTTATTATTAAAGCCTTTTTGTAACTATTTTCCATGCAGTTGAACACATCTATTTCTTTCTGTTTCGAACTATTTGCATGCTATCTAGGTACAAGCGAGAAATATTTTTCGATAGATTAGTTCTAGTTGGTATGTTGAAGGTGATTAAGCTCAATAAATCAGGGCTGTCTAAAACTCCATGAATATTTTTTTTTTAATTCGTAAACAAGTCTTCTTTGTGAGAATTTTATTTCTTTCACCAAATGGTTGTAATTTATAGTTTTTATAGGTAGACGGAGTTTTGTAGTTAAAATATTTTAGAAATTATTGCAAAGTTTTTTTTTAATGAGTTGGAGTGATTCTACAAGTGAGAGGACCAGGAAGAAGAATTGTATTCGACTTTGAACTAAAGAAAAATGTAGGATTTTTAAAGTATTATAAATCTGATATTAATAAACAAATTAATATTCGTTTGTTCAAAATCTTAAATCTCCAAAAGTTCTTGAAAAACCGATTGGTTTGAAATTCTGATACAATTCGCGTGTGTTTTTATATTCCTATATTATATAGATATTACCTGTGACAGGCTTTTTTAAAAAACTGTACCATCTGTTGGACGTAAAAGCAAAACGCGCTATTGTTTCTCTATCTGCACAGACAGACTAAGCCACAGCAGCGCGTTGCGGGGTAGAGCTAGTTTATTAATAAAAATAACAAATCACCTTGCATGAAAATCTTGTAAACAATAAATCACAAATTGTAGAACAGGATATCATCATCGCCGATTGAAAGAAAATGTAAAAGGATACCGTCCTACTCTGTACTAATTTTATGAAAATATTACCATTAAATTGTTTGTTTTTATCATGAATAGGATTTTGCACGACAAGCCTTTATAAATACTTTCAACTCCTATTAATTTTAGTCTGAATACTTCGTTTACTTAATCACTCTTGTATACGCTAGGTCATTAGATTTTCATTTTCAAATATTCCTTATTAATATTTTGGGTAATGAAATATTTAAAGAGAAAACTTGATTAATGAAAATAAGCCAATTTGCAAAAAAAAAACATTTTTATAGACTAAAGTAGTAAAGTAATTAAATTAGTAGAGTGGGTCTTCATCTCTTGTTCTTAATTTGGATACATATGTCGTTACTTAAGTATAACTTCACACAGCAGGAAACGATGAAAACAGTTTCTCTCAGGGCCTACGTGATCTTTGGGGATGCTGTGTAGAGGGTATTTTAATTAAATCAGGGCGAGAACGTTCTGGAAGGGGGGGTTGCTATGAATCTGTGGGACAATATGTCCAGGGGTGACATATACTCGTATTACAATATTTAAAAAATTACAGATATGCCGTCTGGTTTATAATCGCGGTAAAAATATTATACTAGCGTATAAGATCGGGATAGTGGAAAACGTTACTTATAATCGCTGCGGATACGCATACCGGCCGTATAGTATAGTGTCAGCATAACGTTGGAAAAATGAATAACGCACGAATTTGTTGGCGTTTTGCGTGAAGTTCGACAAATATAGATTTGTCATGTAAAAAAAGCAGTAATACCCATTTGCAACACTATCGAATGAATATTTTAAATGTAAATATTGATTTGTAATTAAAAATACCCATCACCCAAATTGATTAATTGTTCGTCCTAAAATTTAATTAATTTTTGCCAATCGCCAAATTAGCTTGATTGTTTAGTATTAAAATGGTTTACGATTTGAAAAAACTTAAAATAAAGGGTTTTTCGTTGACGGCATTGGTTTTACCGACGGTTTTTTAAGGATGACAGCAATTTGTTCCTATCACTTAAAATGAATGACTAACGTAATGTCGCCATAAGAAGGCTTCATCACTTTATAAAGTCCTGAGTCATGCCAAATAAGAAATAGTCCTAACACGTCAAGTAAACAACACCAAGTCAATAACCTTTGCAAATCACTTTTTTTAAGAGATATTTGAATATTTAAGTGGAAAAATAATTTTAATTTCGGTAAAAAAAAACATTCAAATAAAAAAATGAATCATCATTGTAATTATACAGGGTTTTCCAATAAGATGTGTTATTTTAAATAGCCCGTTATTTCGGTAGATGTTACTTTTGAAGCTGTTATTTTTTTACATTTGACAATTAGAAACTACGCTATTAATAAAAATGGAACGATACACGCTTCAACAATGCAATTAAATGATTAAAATTCACTTAAGTGAATCAAATGCAAATCATCTTGAGTGAGAGGCCCATTTCCACCTCGGTGGCTTCGTCAATAAGCAAAATTGTCGCATCTGGGGCTCGGAAAACCCGAGAGTTATTGTTGAAAAGCCTCTCTATTTTCAATGTGTGACTGTTTGGTGCGGTTTATGGTCCGGCGGAGTCATTGGACCTTACTTTTTCGAAAATGAGGCTGGAGCAACAGTTACGGTGAATGGATTGCGCTATTGAGAAATGATTAATGATTTTTTACGGCGCTACGTGCTACACAAGCAACAAAACTATTGATCTTTTACGATTAAATATCAAAATAACACCTCTTATTGGAAAACCCTGTATTTATTGTATGACGTAGTATTTGTCGAATGACGTAGGTTTCGCCTACGTAGATAATTATAACTATTGCCAAAAAACTAAAGGTTAAAGGTTAATCACACCTAATAAATTGACCACCAGAAAATAGATATCGCAATCAGAATGGAATCGAACGCAGTTCTGATACATATTCATTGCTCGCATACATCATTTTTACACTAATTATTCGACCACAGAAAAAAAAATTCCACTAAAATTGAAAATTTTGGTTGTAAAAATAATAATCGGAATACGCTGTAAATTTTTTCGAATTACTGCAGATTTTATAAAAATTTCTAGTTCGTTGATCATAAACGCTCGTTATCCCTTTCTCACTAATAACAGTAAGTAGGTGCAAGCGAGATAAAATGCTTCAACATTTCTCAGTGAAGTTTGGCAAGGAAACTACTGTTGGAAGTGTATATACGAGTATAGATTTATTTTTTAATATTATTTCCACCCAAAAGGCCCTAAGGTAAAAAAAAATCCCTTAAAGACTATGTCATATTTGGGGTTGTTGTTTGGAGAGTCTTTTTAGGGATAGGAAGGAGATCCGCAAAGAGTGCAAGGCTGATGTAAGCGAGTAAGATTAAGAAAGGGATGCTTTCATAATTTGGGCATGCAGAGCAAATGAGCGAAGAAAGGACTGGAAGGAGGATATATGATGCAAATGCGAATGATCGCAGAAGTTGGAGATGCCCGAGGAAGACATGGCACGATCAAGTGAATCAGATACTTGAGTCAGGCCACGTCAAGAGTCAGAATAATAGAAGAGTATGTATGCGACCATTTATGAATGAGATTGAGGCAAGAAGCGTGTGCCAAGACCGAGTTGCTTGGAGGTCCGTCCTCTCTGCCTACCCCTGCGAAGAAACACCGTGGTGGTTAGTTAGTTAAAGGAGAGGAAGCTCTGGATAGGAAAAAGGTACGAAAGGTGGGTAGGAGTTTGGTGGTCAATGTGTCCAGGAGTGATGGACGTATGAATCCATTCCTCCCACTGCAGTGAAAGGCGATGGATCAAAAGTTTGGCTGGAGAGGTCAAAATGTCTCTAGCCGGCCCGCCAAGCTTTAGGTAGGCAGTCGTATCCACCGCCAAGACCTAAAAAAATCTCGCCCCATGAACATGGGCACCCCTTCTAAGTCACCAAACGTAGCGAACTACTTGGGGTGACATATGGCAGAGTTGTTGGTTTTCCAATAAATAGTTCCCAGGACCGCGGTACCCATACCCGCCTCCAAATGCACCAATACACACAATCTTAAGATTGATCAACCTAAGGATTATAATATTGTCATAGTTTTAAACCGACTTCCATCACCTGCTGGACGAACCCTTGTTACGAGTATTTACTTTCCATAAGCGATTATTTGAGACAGTAAATTGTAGTCACTTAACTGCTTAAATAATTTCTGAAAAACAGATCAAAATATATTGTTTTCCATTATATTTCTATGTTAAATTATGAGATATTTAGCCATGAAATCTCTTCACATTTCCAGCAATTTTTCTTTATATTTTTATTTCCCGTGTTTATGCGGAGATCTGTCAAGAGAATCGAGTTTGGTATAATACGTAATAAATTAATTTATCTATTAATACTTTGTAATGACTGGAATTCGTCGAACCATTAGGTATAAGATACTAATAGATGAATTATTGGATTTTATGATATATAACTATGTTAAATTATGAGTTATAACAAGGAAGTAAATACCAGATTAATGTGCCGTGACTTGTTTCATATTTCCCATGGAATGACTTATCATAGAATATTTTTATAGCTGAGGTAATAAGATTTATTTGGTAAGGTTCTCTTGAAAATAAATCACCTAAATTACCAATCTATTTGATTAGTTTAATAAATTGATTGAAGTTTAATAAAAATTAATATTTAATTGAAAAGTAGATTAATTAGTAAGATTAAAGTTTATAAAGAAGTGTAGAAATTTATTTAAGACAATTAATAAGATAATGGGTGGAGTTATTAAATTAGTAAATTAATTAAGTTAATTAACTGGTTAAATTAAAATATATATATGTTATGGTTAAGGTGTGTACGGGTGTAAGATGTAGAATAATGTTCTCGGTTTACCCGCGTAAAGTAGTCCTTCAAAGGACTTTTTTAATTCTTGACGTTTCGGACAGGTCTCATTGTCCATCTTCAGAGGCCTTATGTCCCGAATTTTGTCTCAAACTGAACGCTTTCGCGTGTCTGTTCGGTCCAGAAGTCAAGATACAAGTGGGTGAGAATTGATAAGCACCCACTTGTATCTTGACTTCTGAGACAAAATTCAGGACATAAGGCCTCTGAAGATGGACAGTGAGATCTGTCCGAAACGTCAGGAATTAAAAAGTCCTTTTAAGGACTACTTAACGCGGGTAAACCGAGAACATTATTCTACACACATATATATATACTGAAGGATATTACGGTATAAAATTGTATGTCAGAATCTATTGTCGGTTTCCATGTATAAAGAAAAATAAGATTACAATTAAAATTTGCTATGCCCTTGTTAATTCTGAAAGCGACCAAAAGTGAAAGATGATTTTTTAATCGGTGTGAGTGATGTGATGAGACAAAAAAATATGAATAAAATTACTACAATGGCAGGCGATTTGGGTGGGAATTAAACGTGACGGATTTGATTCGGCCTTAGGTGTGTTTGGGGATAAAAGAACAGAATACTTGAAATATTTTTAGAGTGGAACCTTTTCGTGTCGAATACTTTCTTCGATTATAAAGGTACCTACCAATGTACGTTGGAAAGAGGAAACGAGAGGTCAATTATTGATTTTGTAGTAATTGACTCTAGGTTGAGAGGCGTTACCTATAGAGTTCTGTTAGTGTTGAGAGAAAACCTCTTAAAGTTAAAATGGTATCAACTCTAACAAGATTCGAAATAGAAATGATAATATGAGAAGTAAGTATGTGAATTGTGCAGAGATGAGATTGGATGAGAAGGAAATGGAACGGTCTAAGCATAGGCGAAACATGGAACCACATAAAAGTGATGAATCTGCAATAAGTACGCAGGGTAGGAAGAAAGGTGATGCATGGTGGGATGATGATATTAAAGCACTGGTCTCAGAGAAGAGGAAAGCATGGTTATGTTTTATAGCGGCTAGCAGTGCTTTCAGCGAAAAGAGGGATCGAGCGAAAAAAATGTGTAAGGGATGCTAGGAAATAGTAAGAGTTGTGTGAAAGAACAAAATAAATGCCTGGAAGAGGAAGAGGGAATCAAAATGACAGGCCACTTCCAAGAAAACATTAAACTGTTTTGGAAGGAAGTCAAAAGGTCCCAGAGTGGTCCAGAAAACGAAAACATGAAAGTGATAAAATCGAAAGATTGAAAAATGTTGGTTAGTTACTTATATCACACACAACCATAGACTAAATACAACTAGACTAGCCGTGTAACCATTGAAAAATAACCTCAACACAATTTTGGTTTGGTTCACGTGCACATTTATGAAAAGGCGCACGCATTGTGTCGCAATGCGAAATGGGCACTGTGCATTGCGTTTTACCTTTTGTTGGTCTAGAGTTAAGCTATTTTGCTTGTCAGCTATGCTGGGCAAGTTCATTTTTTCAATCACAAAAATAACCCAGTTCCAAATATTTTAGATTGTGCCTATCGCGGACTTTATTTTAGAAAATGTAATCAGCTATCTGAATAAAAAAAATATATTTCTTCATATGAAGCGGTTACTTTGTGATGTGACATTATAATTTAAAATTAAACAGTAACTTTGTAAACATCACTTATGGCTTAATTTTACTACTTAATTTTATTATATAAGTGATGTTTACAAAGTTACTGTTTAATTTAAAAAAAAAATATAAGTACCTTACCGATAGATTGAAGGCAACGCATTAACAAATATCAGAAATTAATAGAATTTCACTAACGACAAGTAAATTTTCTGACGTCATCTTTCAAAGTCGTCACAATCATGACGTCATGCAGTGTGTTATACGCTTTTAACGAATACATATAAACAATAGTACATGGCACGAGCTTGCCACATGATAATTATTGATGTGTTGGTTAAAATGACGCGTTCTTACTTGATGCGTGCAAAAAACTTTAGAAGTATTGGTTATTTTTTAGTCTTGTCACTAATTCAGGGTTGTATTAAGTCCACAATTATTTGTGTTTTAAATTATATGAAAAAATCGCGTCGTTGAGTAATTTATTTTGTGTTTACTATTTTAATCACATTTTTCTTTTCATTGAAAAAATATATATTACAAAATATTTATATATATATTACACTTACCTTTTTTATAATAATTTTATTATAACTATTGCTGTATAGGTGATGAAGGTGGTGGAAGATTTGTTATATGAAAAGTAACGTTCATGTAGGCTTAAAATCTTAGGTACAGGAATAAATATTTTCTATATATATTCCGATAATTATTCTTAAAATGTCTTATTTTCGCTTAGGTTTCCCCACAAACCGAGAAAAAATTGAGAAATGGATATAAGCAATCCGGATTCAATTTTGTGAAAATAACTAGGTAATATTTATTATATATAATATTCGAAAAAATTCCCCAATTCCTCGTATATGTGCACAATCTAATACAAAATTTTACAGCATTGACATTTATGGTAATAACCTCAAGAAATATCGATATGAAGTAATGCGTACGATCGATTATTAATATGTGAGTATGGAATGTATCGGGAGCATCTCCTATCCTCTTCCTATTTTCCTCTTCCTCTCCCCTTCCTTTAACACCAAATTAATTTTAAGATATTAAAACTTCATTTCCAATGAACTTTAGCATAAGAAACTTCTGTGGCTTGACTTCAGTTAACTTGTATATTTATATCTATCATTGTATATAATATAAAAGCTGTTTGTTTCTTACAAAATAAGTAAATAAATATTTACAAATACGGAAAAAAAGAGAGTTTGCTAATTTATTTTAAAAAAGCGGATTGCAGGCCTTTAACGAACGAATGAACAGGTTTCTGGTTGAACTTTTAGTAAATTTCGAATACATTCATTATCACGATGTCGAAACAGAGTTTTTCTAATTTATTTAAAAAAGGGATTGCAGGCCCTTAACGAATGAATAAACAGGTTTACTCTTAAATTGTTAGTAAATTTCGAATACATTGATTATCACTATATTGGAACACGTTGACCGTACCATCATCAGGAAGCCATTTGTGCTCAAATCATTTTCATCCCAAACGTTAAGACTGCAATTTCCTTCAGGTCCTTTATAATCTTTGAGCATTTTGTGTGGAGGAGAGAATGTAATATATTCACAAATTAGGTATAGTTGCTTAATCTGAGAAAGGTTATTTTAATTACTGGTTGTTATTGTCTAGCTTTGATTAAGCACTATCTATATATTTCACAAAAATGGTACTACAAAAATAAAGCGAATAGGCATTTCTCTGAAATCGTATGACATTACAGCAGTTAATATACGAAGCAAATGTCGGTCCGATCGGCATGCATTTGGCAAGGTTGTTGGCGCGGTTCACTCCAATCCTTGGGAAGGAAGGTACAATCATAATTTTTTTCTCGTCTAATATTATGATTTCTCTCGCTTTATTTTGATATTATATTTTATACATTATTAATAAGTACCTAAACTAGTTTTTTTATAATGCTGTCTTATAAACCTAACGAAGCGGTTAAAAATAAAATAACTTTTCATTTGATTAAAGTGTCAAGCAACAAAGTAAACGCTTTCTTTGATAATTATATACTATTTTATTTAAATAATTTTGTAAATTCATAAAACTTCTACTCAATAGTAAATATGTGTACGTTTCCCGTTTTGGTTCAATGTGTAGTGTACAGAATCCAAAACTTAAAATGTGAAAATAAAAATCATTTTGTGTTATTTACCTGATTACTGTTATTTACCTGATTCAGACCTGGTTAAACAACAAAACTGTTATTTTTGGTGACGGTTTTGTATTCAAATTACAACAACAACTCGGTAACAAAATGAACGCTGTTCCTTGGTTTGGCTTACGAGTTTGAACGTTTGTACAAGGAGTTTAAACAGAGTTGGGTTGTTAAGTTCATCTCCATATTTGTGACGTACGCTATGTGGTGTCATTTTTAAAATGAATTTAACTAGACAAGGCTAATCTAATATAATACATCAATGCACACAACACAAGATTTAGTCAAAATAAAGGTGTGTCAAATTGGATGGCGGGTACGGGTAACGCCGCCCCGGGAACCATTAATTGGATAACCAACACCTCTGCCATAGATCACACCAAGTGATACACTCTGTTTGGTGACTTAGCAGGGATGCCCGGGTTTATGAGGTGAGTTTTGTCCGGGTCTAGTCGACAGATGCGTCTGCCCTCCAACTGCGTGGCAGGTCGGATCGAGAGAGACCTTATGACTTCTCCAGCAGGACAATCAGAAAATTGCTTTGCATCGCAGTGGGAGGGATGTATTCATATATGCATCACTCCTGGACGCACACTGACCTCCAGATTCATACACAACCCATATACATTTTCCTTCCTAGAACGTTCCCCCTTCCTTCCCTAAAACAACCCTCCGCACAGCATATCAAAGGTGACATATGCCACGAGCGAAAATATTTTCCTCATGACTTCCTGTGCGTAGCTAATGTAAAAACATATATCTATTCTAAAAATTACTAATAAATACGGTCAACACACATTCACTTATCTTGTACCTTTTATATTTAATAAGATTTCAATGAATAAAAAAAGCGAATCAACCTGTATCACTGAACTAACAAAGCTAAAAAAATGATTAATAAATATAGATTTTTAACATTGACATTCTTTATAAATACATAAGTATCCATTGATTGCATGCATGTAAATGCATAGATATGCCTATAAGTGTGTTTAAGTATGTTTACTGTGTATTTTATGCCTTTGTATTGTAGTCAATGTTATTCTTCTATATCTTTTTCCCGCATTTTTCCAAAAAAAGAAATTCACTTACTTCACGTAATTATATTTTGGTTGTACCTTTCTAAAAAATATCCTCTCTTCTGACAAGCCTTAAAGTTAACTCATCACTACTAAGTCTGAACTCGGCTTCTATCTTTAAAAAATACTTTCCCTCTCTTAATAATTTGAAATGATGGCCTAGAACACCAATAAAGGATGACTGCCAGAAACATTTGATAAAAAAACTTTATATTTATCATCATCCTTTCTTTTTAAATGTTTAAAATGATCATCTTCAGTGATATTCGAAACGAATTACTAGTACTTGATGTCACTTGTAGCAGGAGAGTGGCAGCTGACAAAGCTGTCACCTTTCATCATTTGAAATCTCCACACAATCTCCACGACACGGCTTACGGTAGACAGGTGAAATTTGAGTGCCATCCACTGGCGTCCGTGGTCAGTTATGGAACCTGAGGTCACCCACAAATGGAATGGCCTAATAAAATCCCTGGTCCAGGGATGGCGAACTAGTTTCTTCAAGTAAAAAAACCGCAGGTAAAAGTATAACTTTTAAAATATTTCACACTTTCTGTCCCACAATTTTCACAAATTCAATATCAATTTTATTCTTATTTAATATTAATCAAAGATATAAGCTTGAATCACCAATACAATCATTTATGTAGAACTGTGTTTTCGGTTGCATCGTATTTACAGACGAGCAGAACACCCATTCACAATTGATGTTGGCTTTACGAGAACGGGTCGTTTCTTCGACTCGTTTTCGCGTGAGTCGGCGCACGTGGAATAGGCATCTGTATTACCTCTTTCATGTAATAGGAGCCTCTTCATGACCAGCTTTAATAAACCCCTTACTTGAACTTTGTTTTGAATGTTGTTAACAATATCAAAAAAAAGGGGGTTAATATGTCTTTAAATGTGTGCCGAAGCGTAAATCCGGCTCCGAGAGGTATTTTTTAACCCTTTAGATGCCGAAGAAAAATAATAATTCAAAAGAAAAAGTTAGCACACCTAAATTTGTTAATTGTACTACATATTTAAATGAAAGAAAAACGTGTTATTTCATAAAGTCCACCCCGGATTACGACACCTACTATTTTAGTACAGTGGCATCTTGAAATGGCTGTCTGCCATAATATGCTAACTAGAATTGGTGGGAGATTACATTTTTTTCATTAAGGTCTAGACAGAAGGCCTTGAGGAAAATAATTTCCTTCAGGACCTAAGTTATCTTTGAAAATTCTGTGTGGAGGGTTTTTTTACACATCCGTCACCAAGAGCTAGACAATTCTAACCCCACGAACCCGGGCACCCCTGTTAAATCACCAAATCTATTAACCATTTGGGGTGACCTATAGCAGGGTGTCGATTATCTAATAAATGGTTCCCAGGGCGGCGGTATCCATGCTCCGTTCCCAAATTGGACGAACATAAATACTACATGAATTATTTCATGAACCTAGTTTAAAAATAATAAATAAAGATTCTATTCAAGTTCTGTTAATATTTCAAATTTGTGAAATGACTGGCTTATAATAATATAATAACCCAACATGAATGAAACCTCCACTGAACTTGAAAATCAACTTTTGAACAAAAATTGATGAATTTATGGGTTTAAAGTGCGTGTATATGTGTGTGTTTATCGCTGGCTTACCTACAGCAATAATATCCATAGATTATCTGACTCCATAAATTAAAACAATTATTGAAACAATCGAACTTTTATTGTTCATTTAAAGTTACAAGTAATATCAGTAAATTTATCGGAAATGTAGAGAAAAGGAAATAACTATCAACTGTCAACGAGGTGCGTGAGATCTCGAATGACTTCAAAATGGTTTCGTTGAACAGCTGACGGCATGAGGTAGAGTTGCCAACTTTCAAAGGTTGCCAGCGGCCAAAAAGAAAATTGAAATAATGTGCCAGTTCTTGTTCTCTACAAATTGATCAAATTCTGTGAAAAAACCTATTCTTAGAACTGTAGAGTTGAAAAATAGAGTTTACAACTGAAAGTAATCCCGAATATTTCGAAATTAACCAAAAAACGAGAATTTCAACTACTGACTCGATTTACTCGAAAAAAAACTAATACCACAAAATCGATTCCAAATGTCAGTTCGATTCACCAGTTTCCCGCTTGAACCACGAATTTCCGAAAACTGTGTCCGACCGCGCTGCGCTGACCGCATATCTCCGAAATTAAATCGTAGGCAAAATAATAATACTAACATCGTGAAATGAACTTATAGATATCGGCACTAGCCGTTTAAATCTAATGTGAATTTAATATGGCAAGTAAGTGATTAAACATTTGTAAAAAAGTTCATATTAATTACTCTACCAAAATGTCAAACCTCACTTTTTTACTAATTGGTTTTATTACTTAAATATTTCCGAATCGTGATCTTGAAAGGCAGTGTAAGTGTAGGAACACAAAGGACGCGGGTTTCAGCTTTCATATTATTGGTGCTCAGTGCCCGAGTTCGTCGGCGGAAGTTAACGCCGAGTTGTAGACAAGTAGAACGCGGGTAAAATCTGCGCCGCCTGCGCGGTAGCCTGACAGCAGCTGTCAGTTTTACCAATATGATTTTTTTTTTACTTTTGGAGAATCCTTTCTTGAAATTAAGAAATAAAACATGCATACAGTTTTTCGTTTATCTCAGACTGGCGAATTATTGAAAACAGCGGCAATTAACAAGTGACTCATTTTGACATCACCTCCTTGCTCAACAAAATAAGCATCACTAACCGGCGTCACCGGCGAGTAGGAATTAAGAATTCTTTGCTGTAAAACTTATCGGCGCTGCTATGCGCGTTAATAAATCTGAAACTGCTTTCATTGTGTACGGTCTCATACGTTTAAATAAAAAACATTTAAGTCGGCGAGCCCTTGCCAGCCGGCCGCCTACGCGCCACTAATCAGAAAGCCGAAACCTGCGTCCTTTCGTGTTCGTACACAACACAAAGGACGCGGTTTTCGGCTTTCTGATTAGTCGGCGCGTAGGCGGCCGGCTGGCGCTGGCAATACGCGGTTATAACGAATGTTTAATTAATTTGTAAAGGAACTACTACCGCCAACTACTTACAAAAGATTGAAGAAAGTTCGACGAAAAAATTCGCCGGGACGTGGGTGGTTTATTTATGGTTGGGTCTATAACAAGCTCTTAAGAGCAAGCCGGCATTTCTTCTTACATTTTATTTATACCCATACACCGCAAGAGGCTGTGGATTGAGTTAGTGAAAAAAAAACACAGCAAGCAGTAGCAGACAGTAGTATAAAAGGTTTACAACGTTTTGCCTGGTAGTAAAACTACTAAAGGCAAGAAATTATATATTATTATTATTATAAAAAATAAAATCAAATTTCCCGCGCTTTAAAGATTCGCCTTTCCTGATCCAGACTGCGGTTAACTACAAAATAGCAGTCCAGAGTAAATATATGGCCAAACGTATGGTCCACTGAGTGAGTACAGGAATACTGAGGTATTCGGATTTTTATATTTTTTTGTCTGTAAGAGGAAAATCCACCACAAGCAATTAAGCAGGAGATTAACCCGAGATCTTAAATATATTATAAATAAAAAAAAATCAAAGTGTCCCGCGTGTCAAAGATTCGCCTTCCCCTCACTGGACTGCGGTTGAGTACAATATCAGTTCAGGGTAATTATATGGCCAGTTTATGGTGTACTGCAAGTTAGAATAGTGTGTATGAGTATTGCAAGGGCTAATATATAGAATACTCGTATTTATCTGTTATTCTGTCTGTGGATGGACACTAAAATTTAAATAATAGATAAGAATACTCGTACGAGTACCCTTTGAATAGTTTGTATCCACAGAGCCGTTTTAGTGACACGTCATGTTAAGGGCGCTTAATGAATTTTAATTACTAGGCTTTATCTTATTATATACAAATATATATACAGAAACATATTTATCTGAAGTTACTGAACCTGAAATTATCAATATATCGAAAACTTAAAATACAATTTCTTATTAAATACTCTAAAAATACATACATTAGAAGATAGACGTAAAATAAACGATTTAACGTTCTTATTCAAAATACTTAACTCTAAATTCGACTGTTGTGAACTCTTGCAACTTATAAACATACATACACCCACAGTAACAACACGACAAAATACAATATTCTACAGCAGCACACATAAGCGTAACTACATTGCCCACTCTCCGATACAACGACTTCACACCATGGGAAATCATTACTTGGGTGATGTTGACATATTCAATACCAACTTGGCAAGTTTTGTGGATCATTTAAAACATTTATTTCAACAATACTCCTAAAAACATCATGTAAACCTACAAATAGCTGTAATTTTCTATTTTTGTTTCTTATGTTTGTATGACTTGTTGCATAGCTTTTATCAAATGTAATTTTATTCTTATTTTTTATGTTTCAAAGTATCTGTCAAATTAAAATTATACTACCAACTATGTAAAAGCCCTCTGGGCGTTAAATAAACAAATAAAAAATAAATATTTATTACTTACATTTAGATATTATTTATAATGTCACGGACTGAGAAAAGTTTCAGACTTTTACAGCGATCGACGCATTTTCGTACAGGTGCATGAAATTATATATTGCGTAAGTGGCTTTTAGTGGGTAATAACCGGTTATGATCTTCAATATTTAATATAATTCACAGTAAGTAGAAGTATTGAAATGTGGATAAAATATGGGCTTAAACTTAAAGATTCCTGGACGAGTACCATCATTTTATTTTTTAAAAGGCAGTTACGAATAACCTGAAAATATAGAAAATCTCCTACTACCACCACAGTAAGCGTAAAATGTTGCCTATGTCGTAATGGAGGACTTATTTGAATTCACGATGCCTGGGAGGGACACAGACGCGATGCCAACACAACCACTGATATGTATTATATACACAATGCACACATTGTATCATTTCTTACTAGTTGCTTCATTTTCTTGTGTTGGGGAAAGAGAACTGTCAGGATGGGTGAAAACCAAACCATGAAGCGGAAAGCTGTAGACGTTCGTATGAAAGCAGTGTTCAGAGTTGAATAGCAGAAGGCGGATTTACAGGAAAGTATTCATACTCTTGTCGGATTTTTATTATATTTTTATTATTGGTTTTGTCTACGCCGCTTTATTAAGGCACTTCCTAGAATACATTTACAAATTAAAAATTTCAAAAAGACATTGTTGGAAGGATGTTGATGGATAGTCTGGTTGTTGGGACGCTCGAACAGCAGACTTTCGGATTAAGTATGATACTCACTACTTATTTTAAGGCTGATTGGTTTTACCCCAGCACTAATAACGAATCAATTGCCAATAAACAAAATGTCAGTCGGCCATTAGATAAGTAAATACATTTTTAACAAAGCTAGAAAGTTCTTAGGCACTCTAAATATTAGAATTTCAAGCTCTTAGCATTTCGAAATTTATAGGAGTATGCAGATTGCATTACAGAGTTGCATTACATAATATGCTTTGCATACCCAAAGAGAGATAAAAAAATTATATTTTCTGATATTTTTTAAAAGAAAAATGTTGTTTTTCCAAAAACTAAATATCAATTTATTTTGTTAAGGGATTGTTTTCTTTTAGCAACCGACCTTTTTGGTTTAGAAATTGTAAAAAAAATTTACAACGAAAAACATTGATTTATACTTGCAGACTTTCAATCGAAAAAAATGCATTTGAATAAACAAAAATCAATTGCAAAAGAGAGTTATTTTCGACGATGTTAGTAAAATACAATAATTAATTTATTTATTTTTGAAGCCAGTGCCCAATTGGGATGTTTTGTAGGGTTGGAGGTATTGAAGAAAGGAAGGAGATGGGTAAGCGGAAGGTGGGGAAGTACCTGGCTATTCATATCTGTCACTAAACACCCCCAAAGCCATTTCAAGAAAAGTTTCAATTCTGAATTGTCTTGCACCAGGGGTATACTATATTTTTCACTCTCACTGATACTGGGAACATGCAACGAATATACTATATATATTATTTAAAATGAGTAAATTGTGAAATAACAAAACAATTATATTTACCAACACTTTTAACGCTGCTCTGCCATGAAAGATTTGGTCTTTAAGTCGGGCAATTGAAAAGCAAAGTTAACTTTTTTCAGCTTTAAATCTCCGCAAGCATTAAATTAAATGTAGGCAATGAATGGTCGCGTTCCGCTGCTCCGCGGCGTTTTTTCCCTAATTTGAATGAAAATTAATTCAAATTGCCATACGATGGTTTGCGCTTTCAGCGATAATTTCATTTCGCGCTGACGCTAATGATGAAATATTTGTAAAGAATGTGTCGCGTTGGTAAAAAGGTATATAAATTTTGTTGATGAATAACATCACAATAAAAAACTATGTTTCTCTTCAAATTATTCGTAATCTGTTTATAAATGGGATTGCAGGCCCATAGCGAATAAATTTGATTTCTAATAAACTTTTAGTAAAATCATCATCACGATGTTGGAACACGTGTTCATAACAATAATATTTTCGCATTTTGTCATCATACTGGTAATAAAACAAACGCTGCAGCAAATTCAAACAAGCACAAATACGTGCTTGATATATTTATAAATTATATTTAGATATATTTTTTTATTCTCTCCCTCTATTTAAAAAAACTTCTTTAGCACACTGAATTCGCACACATATAACACACACATACACACACACCTCTCTCCTTTCCTAACATACTAACTAACTTAACTTTAGTAAAATGTATAATATACCACATATGCATATATGTCACCGACATGTCATTGGTACCAATTATTGTATTAACTTGTATTACTTTGTAACTATTGTACTTTACGTAATTAAGTACTGTTTGTTTCTGAAATAAAATCATATATTAACAAGGAAAATCGAAGTGCATGAACACGTGTTCCGATATATTAGAAATTAACGAAAAGTTTGTCAGGAAACGGACTGCAATAAGAGGTTACATACTAATAGTAGAAATGATATTATAAATAGTAGTAAAATAATTCACCAAACTTTGGTAATTAAACATAACTTGATTGACTACCGTAATATAGTAGGTACGTACTATATTATGAATACGAACCAAATTCATAAAATGAAATTTATAAAATATATTATGATAAAACTATACTAACAGACCGAACGACTAGTCATAATAGACCCGATATAGTTTTACATGACAAAATTTAAAAAAATAACTAATATCATTGATGTCGCTATTCCAAATTCCTGTAATATTCAAAAATCTGTTTCAGAAAAAATAAGAAAATACATAGATTTAGGAAATTAAATTAAAAGAATTTGGCATTCTCAGACTATAAAAATATTACGATTTGTTATTTCGGCTACTGGCATTATACCTAGCTCTCTCATTCAAAATTTATACATAAAAATGCAAAAATCAGTCATTTTAAATACATGTAGGATTACGAAAGATTATTTAAATATTTATATTGAGGGATCAGTAGGATTTATAGGTCCAATTAGAAGTTCTACCAAGCCGAACCCTCTGATATCAAAATATCTGTAGTCGGTGAATTATTTTCCCATTTGATCTCTGATGATTTAACATGTTTTTTTTTGTATTATTTTGTATTTATTATGCTTATATAATGCACTTGCATAATGTGGATTGGCTAGATGATCATTTGTGGAAAAGTGTGTGGAAAGGTTAAGTTTTTCCCGTGGGGAAGATTTAATCCGGACATAAAGTCGAAATTATAATAAAATACAAATAATAATAAGAACATGAGTGATAATAATAATCCAAGAACACCACAGTTATGTAATCCACAACTGACACCCTTAATACATTGTTGAATTGAAACTTTGTAATATATTGGGGAACTTTATTCCCTTGTCATTGCGGTGATTTTATTACAAAAATTACCCAGCCAAAACTATGGCGATAAAATGCAACGCTCAAAGCTTTTTACAAAAGCTCCAGAAAAACTAAAAAGAGTTCGTTGCTATAAAACATTCAACAATAAATTTACACTGATGTACGAAAAAAGATTTATATATTCGAATGATACTTTTTATTTTCACTTGGAATTCGTTTTACAACAAAATCGTTTAGGAACATTTAGGAAATTTAATAAAGAACCAAAAAAAAAAATTATTCAAAGTTATGCTTTCATATCATATCGTCACTAGTGGTATCCTACAAACCGGAATAATTTTAATTTATTTATGAAAAATGAAATGAAGTTTGATTATTGATGACAATATTAGCGATTCCCGAATGAAAATCTGAAACAGAAAAATAAGAAAAAGATACGGTCACATCTAAGACTCGAACCCAGGACCCTTGCCGGGGAACGGCTCTATTAACTGAGCTAATGGGACCGTATCACCTTTGGTCATATTTAACTGTATCATACTTCGAATAAGAACTACCAGCATTGTCTTCATTTTTCTCAACGCACATTTTTATCGGCAACTATATTTATGTATGATCGTAAGATTCAACCCGAACTAAATGCAATCTAAACATTGTCTTTAGATAAACATATCTTTTTTAAATTTTAATGTGCGACATCTATTGAGTTTTCTGTAAGTCTAGGATGAATATTCATATAATATTGTCTTCAATAAATAAATATTACAGTTTCAGGTTTTAATCATTAAGTTATTCCAAAATGTTTAGTATTTTACATGTATGCTTGATAACGTGTTTCGAGGATAAAAACAGATTTATTCATCATTAAACAGATGTTATTCATCATCAAAAAGATGTTATTCATCAATAAAAATATGTTATTCATCAATAAACTCATGTTGTTCATTATTAAACATATGTTATTTATCAGTAAAAAGATATTTTTCATCATTAAACAAATGTAATTCATCATTAAACATATGTTATTTATCAGTACAAAGATGTTTTTCATCATTAAACAAATGTAATTCATCATTAAACAGATTTTTTAATCAATAAAAAAGATGTTACTCATCGTTAAACAGATGTTTTTCATAATTAAACAGATGTATTCATCATCATCAAAGAGATTAATTTGAAAATGTTTTAAAATCATCGGCCAGCTTTTGGCATTTCTGTCATGTGAAATATCAAAAACATTGATGATTAAGTGGACAAGTAATTGTCATGGCTGAATTAAATGAGGAACAGGGCATTAACGCCTCTTTTGCTTCCTTGTATTCCTTTCAAATTTGTGCTGTAGAATAATCTTCTTTTAAAGTTGTTGCATAATAAAGTGGTTCTATCAAGTTCATTAACATTAATATTTAATAACCGGGTTTTTTCTGATATATGATGTACTCTTTGCTTTTAAAATAATGCCACAAACAATTACAAGAGCTAATCAACAGAGCGACTCAACTGCTAACAATTATACATTGACCAATGACGTTTTAACGTCACTTATAGACAGATAAGCAAGTATCTTTTGACGCATGTCACAATCTAGTGAAACTGCCTCAATATCCTTTTATACTTACATGAACCTCAATTGTAATCTTCTCCGTATTATATAAGTGCACAACCGTTTTGCGGAGAATACGAATAAATCAATAATTATTTCAAAATCGGTACGCAGAAAAACACGAATTTTTCAAAATCCAGCTACAAAAAAACGTATTACTTTCAAGACGGTCTTAAAGAAAACGTGACATAATGAAAATTTTGCTTCTAAGGAACGCTATATTTCAAAATCGAGTAGGTAGACGGCCTTCCTAGTAAAGCAAACAAAGCTTTCAATTATGAGTTCTCGGGTCATTGATTTGATTCTCCCACAGCTTTAGTGCGATCTCAAATCTTTTTACTTGGGATTAAAGGTTAAGTTTTCCAGTGGTAGCGATTTCCTTGAACTAAGTTCCGTCCTGTGAGAGTTCAAAATCTCAGACAAAGTCTTTAGTGCTATTTCACCTGCTTACTCCGATGAGTAAGAGATCTTCTTATTGATCTATTTTTACGTTTGTATTTAAACCACCTAATTATTTCAGAAAATTTTTGACAAAACGATTGCATTTGTTACAATCTCTACTTCGATGTGAAACCAATGTTTGTATTAATAGTATACAGTTCAATATCCTACCACTAATTACCCGAATCCCACAATACATTACTCCAACATTCAATCGATTACTCCACTTGTTCACAGTGGTTTTAACACCCGAGCTTTTATATTCTCTCCAAAACTGTTCGATGGAAATTTTCGTTTTATATTGGGTATCCAAATGCGTCGGGTTTACATCCTGGAGTCGTGGGTTTAATACTCTGCTAGCTAAATCCTCAATCATTGCACAAAAAAATATTTTTCTAAAAAATGAATACAGTTAACTACTTAACACAAATTGTTTTCACAGTAAATAACTAAACATCCTGCTATCAAAACGGTTCAAATTAATTTCACTAAAATATTAAAACATGCAAAGTATTTAATTGAATACATGCTTTCAGCAATGCTGCTTAAATTTATTTTAAAATAAATAATAAAATTTGCTTTTGTGATTGTAAAAGCAATTCATTTCACCGAACACAAAAGGCATAAATTTCCTTGCCAGCTTGGTCGTTTTCCCATGTAAATTTCCGTATTTACGGTACAACTACGCACGCTAAAAGCGGCAGTAAAGCGTAAACAAAAGTGATTTTATAAACAAAAACAAAACGGTATTGAAAATTCAACCCACGTGTATTATATATCGTAAATTGTAAGGAAATTGCTTTAATTTTACATTTCACAGGCTCAGTCAGGTTTTCAAGGAATTTGCGTATGTGCTGCGAACACTGGAAAATTAATGAAATCCCGTAAAAATACAATACAATCTAATTAACTATATTGTCTTCCATAGAAGTATTGATGATTTTTTTTGAAGACGATGAGAGTGATTTAAAAATATTTCTGATATGAATGGTTCAGAAAAAATATTTTTTTTTATAATTTATTATTAGAAAGTTTCGGTTTCAGCCCCCAATAAACGACCCTCTATACAGAATCCTTAAAGATGATATAAGCCCAGAGGGAAAATATATACATCACTTATGTATGAATAGTTCAAATGTTGAAAATAGTGAAAACAGGCTTTTTGCAATTATTTAATTCATAACAATGGATTCCACAAACAAAACAAAAAAAGAAACAGGGCGGGGTTTTTTCCTTACACGCTTATTCCTCTCTGATTTTGACATTAGTGCAAATACGAGTATATAGTGGAGAATATACGATGCAAATGTGAATGGTAGCAGAAGTCGGGGACGCCCGAGGAAGACATGGCACGACCAAGTGAATCAGATACTTGAGTCGGGCCATATCAAGAGTCAGAACAATAGAAGAGTATGTATGAATGTGAATGAGGCAAGAAGTGTGTGCCAAGACCGAGTTGTTTGGTGGTCCGTCCTCTCTGCCTACCCCTGCGGGGAAACGGCGTGATGGTTAGTTAGTTAGTTAGTTTTAGCAAATATTTTTTTAATATTATATAGGAATTGATTACTGGCATATCCCTACGTTTTGATTTTTTTTATAAGTTACTTCTTATAAGAGTTAGGACCCTCCGAAAATCTTTAACGTTGTCTAGTTTGTACGCCAACAACAGACGATCAGTATACAAATTTGACAATGTATTTAAAAAAAATGTATTACTAGCCTGAGACGCAGTTGTCCATTTCTCTCAGCATTCTGAAGGGATTGGGAGGATTGTGTGTGGGGGGGGGGGGGGGGAATAAAACTATCAATTGCGTGAAGGAGTGAAGTGTAGGATTTTTGATGCTGAAAGTTTATGTAAAGAACACATCAGAATAAGGACAATTGCTTCAGAATGACAAAGAAAAAATATCCACAAAAAACATTCACAGCAGCAAGACTTTTACTCTTGACAGGCCAAACAAAACGTCTGTAATCGAGTGGGTCTTCCGACGACCCCATGCATTTTTCTGTCTTAGGGCTTTAAACTAGAGAAATCCCAATTATTCACTCAATTATTAATGGTAACGTAAATGGAATACGTAAAATACTAAAATGATATGTCAAGTATTTAAGCTAATATAAGGAGAATAGTAATTTCGGGTACTACCTACTCCCCCACTTGGCTGCGGGATAGTTAATAAAAACATGTTTTTTAAAATTCAAGTTATTGAATTGTAAATGAATTTCAATTTAAAAAAAAACATTTAAAGTTATTTTCTGTTAAAGTATTACATTAAAGGTTGGTTGGTACTTTATCGCTTATGTGAATTATTGACGCAATCAATTAAATTTTTGATAATGATACTTAAATTCAAAACAAATTCGAGTTCATTGAACCAGAGAAGAATTAATTCATAGAGAGACTTACAACCGAAGTGAGTGTTTTTGATTTGATCTATCACAGTGAATAAATGGACAGAAGTGAGATTTTCCCTCTAAAGTGGAGCGATCTTTATTATAACATTTGTGTTTGGCCTTTACGCTCATACGAAGATGTTCATATACATCATGTTTAGTGTATAATGTTTGGAATTCACACTCGTGCGAACTATCGTGAGCGTAATAAAGTTTTATTTACTTGTTATCTTATTAACCCAAATATTTTGGCATACATGACGTACTTATGGCATTTACCCATCAATTCTCAGGTTTTTAAATTGAATTTTCACTACCCTATTTCCGCAATACTAGCAGGCTGTACGTTATAAAGTTTTTAAGTGAGACAGTAATCGCTTGTAATTTTGTTGAAGAAAAGCTTTTTTAGAAAATTCGGCAAAAGTTTGTTTATTTTTGGAGAATGGATAATGAATTGCACCAAATTATATAAAAATTTAAAATGAAATGATCCGGAATGTATAGCTGAGTAGCTCACCCTTTTGTCAACAGAATCAATGTAACGTTTAATAGAAAGGATTAACTTATTTTAAATTTGAAACTACTCGAGTACTATTAAACTCATTGTGACATCAGATATGAGTGCATCATCAGAATGCTGCCTGCTCATTAAGATGTTTAACTCATCGGCACACCTGCCTCCAAGATTGTCTGGCTGCCTTTTTTTCGCATCGGTATATTGCCCGCCCAACAATAAAATTATTAATTGTTCACAATAAAATGATAATCTATATAAAACCACAAAAGTGTTTAATTTGAGGACATATGGGGTGCAATACTGCACAGTAATAATCCTTTTCAAGTATGCACAGATGTCAAAAAAATAAATTAGTATGTCGATGGGTTAAATATGTAACAATCTATTGTCATGTGATGCTAGAAGATTTTGTATCAGATAACTTCACTATTTATTTATTTATTAAACGCCATAAAAAGCTTTTACAATAATGTGATACATGAGATTATAAGTACACAGTGGTACATAGGCGAATATTAGTATTACATTTAAGAATACAACAATATGTATACAAAACTACATTGAATGTGATACAGCTGAAATTTTCTTAAGACATAGAATGCTACAATAATAGAAAGCACTTCATTTAAACAGGATAAAATATACAGAAAAGGTGACTTGCCAACAGATATAATCTAGCAAAATATTATAAAAGCGCAAATAGTAGTGAGTTTATTGTTACAATCAAATTTATCTCCACTTGGCCACTATGGCCGGCGGGTATGGCAAAGTAGCTTCAACAATTCAGGGCTGTCAGAGACTTGACAATTAAAAATAACATTTTTCATTAAAATAATTCATCCGTTAGCCAACACTATAAGACATCTGAAGCAAGCAGTTTATATATATGCTATACATATACATTTCACATATATGTATGTAAAGAAAAATATAATTTTCTTTAATTCAAGGCAATGCCGAGCTTGTCTCGTCATTGTGGCTGTGTGTGTCGTGGACTGTCACTGGCTGGATGTGCGCCACAGTACCTACACAGTCGACTCGATATTTCGTAATCTATGGTTTAAGACATAGTAAAAATAATCTATGGGTTGTGACAAGGCAGATTGATGGGAATAATTTCAATAATTTGTAATTGCTATCGTGATTGTGATTAAGGAATTGACATAACAATTAATAACATTAAATGTCGTTTCTTTCCTTACAGGTAATGTTTTGTTACTGAATGCTTTTCTTTATGTAAATCTTGTGAGATTAACAAAATAAACCTCTTCTTTGCTTACAGAGAAACTCAATTGTGTTTTAATTGACTGTGTCGTTCAAATCACAAGGAAATTATCATTATATGTATATATGTGGAATGTATATGTATAAAAACCATACATATGTTACACTATGTTGAAAATCTCTCCGCGATGACGTCCCGTCTTTGGTTTCAATTGAAAAAAATACTATATTTAACTCAGAATCGAAATATGTTGTTCCCAAAAAGAACTAGAAGTGCTGGACGCCCGAAGACGGATTTACGAACGGACGCAATAAATGTTGTGGGACCTATATATATATATAATTATATATATATATATATATATATATATTTAAGAATCTAAGTAAGAATCGTGGCTCCCTTATCAGGCACAAGAGCTCCTCTTTTCTGATAAGGTATACATGACCAATTATGAACCTAAATATTATATTTTGCAAAATATGTATGTACTAATGTAACCCATATGATCTATAATAATAAAAAAAAAAAAATCTGAAACATTTCTAGGCGACCAAATTTTCAAACCAAAAACACATGATTTCATTACTACGTATGGCATCGCCTTAAGTAACATGTATCAGTAAAGTGAACATACACTCCAGTATTATTATTATAAAACTAACCATTATTTATGCATATTATTAAACAAGATCATCAACTGATCTCTATCAACAGAATAACAACAGAAGATATCTATTACAGTGTGACTCAGTTAGCAGTCACCACAAATTAGTGTAGTCGATACATCACTACAGTAAGAATTATAATGTGTTAGTTAGTTGGGTCCAAAGGAATAACACATTAGCCCGTTTTATCCCCGCTACTGCTCGGTCAAGGCCGGTCCCATATAATACAGGCCGTCCTAGTTAACTGTTAGGCGTAATCTCGCCTCATAACCAACTTTTGTCCCAGTGTATGGAGGAGATTTATTGTTTAAACTGGCGCACATAGGATGGGTTGGCGACAAAGGAATCTGTAACGCAACAGGGTAGGTACTGAGGGGTATGTGTGGTTCATTGTGCAAATTCGAAAATAATGCTGAACACTTATAGAGCGGATGGATGCAGAAAGCATCTGGAAACTGTTATATGCCACTGAAATCGTCGACTGCCCCAGAAATCGATAACCGCCACGCAAATCTAACTGTTACGATAGTCAACTGCCACGGATTTCTAACTGCTACGATAGTCAACTACTACGGAAATCCTCAACTACTACGGAAATGTTCAACTATCAGGAAAATCTAGCTGCCACGATAGTCAACTGCCACGGAAATCTAAGTGCAACGGTAGTCACTGCCACGGAAATCGTTAACCACTACGGAAATCGTCAACTACCACGGAAATCGACAACTACCACGGCATACTTCAACTGCCATGGAAACCGTCAACTACCATGGTAATCATCAACTGCCACGGAAATAGTGAACTACTACAGCAATATTTAACTGCCACGGATATCGTCATCTAGAACAATATTGACCTTGAACTGAACACTAAGGAAAATACGGTAGTTTTGATTTGAAAAATAAAAACTGTATACGGAGATTCATAAATTCATAGATTCTTCATACATGCAAATAAATGCTGAAAACCTAATTATAAAATGTAATTTTATGAGTAAATAATTTGTATTTTAATATAGATCTTTCATCATTAAGGTAATCATTAAAAATATTAAATAAAAGTTATAATGAACGTCCATGTTTATGAGTAATTGAGAATATCAGCTTAAACAAAGAGGATCTTCGTGGGTAGCAAATTACAAATTCCGTTCAGCCATCCCACACAAACTATTTTGTTATCAGGTAAGTTTTTAGATTCTCACGGCCAAAAGCATTTTTGTTGTTTGTTTTTGGGGTGTTATGCCGTGTTGCGCTAACTCCTTCTTTAGCCGACGTTTCGGACAGCGTTGCAGTGTCCATCATCAGGGCAGATCCGGTAGATCCGAAGATGTCATCTTCGTATCTACTATCTATTCGTATCTCTTTGTGACATCTTCGGATCTACCGGATCTGCCCTGATGATGGACGCTGCAACGCTGTCCGAAACGTCGGCTAAAGAAGGAGTTAGCGCAACACGGCATAACACCCCAAAAACAAACAACAAAAATATTTTGTTATCATTTCAATACGGTAGTTATTACATAACATCATTATTTCTTCAACGTAAAAGAAAATAAAAATGTTTTATTCATTTTTATATTATCATATTTCGTCAATCACACGTATTTAATATTTTGTACAATGTTTATTATTTCGCAGGGTTTAAGAAAATGATCAAATACATCGTTATTTTATTAAATGCTCTAGCGTTAACCCGCGAGTAGGATTGTAGCATTTGTGAAGATGAAAGAATGTATAAAAAAATGGCCTCAGGATCATTGCCTTTCAAATATTGTCAATTATGACAATCACGAATTTACCTTTCGAATGAATAGCGATAGTCAAATCCCAGCTGTTTCTCTCCCGAATCTTTGGTATCCTGGGATGTTGTGAGGCTGTAAAGAGTGGGGAAGGAAGCTTGGGAACTACTTTGCTGTTCAAATATATAGTCAACAAATTCGGATTAAGCCATTTCAAACAACGTTTTAATTCTTAAGGTGATATTTAATCATGTCGATATGGAGAGCATAAGCACAGTTTTAAGAACGGACCGAAAAATAAATATGTTATTTTATATGCGTTACATTAATTTTTCAACAGCGGAAGTTTAACTATGATACTGTTACTGTGGTACTATGGTACTATTTTATCTTTATCTCCACGAAGACACCGAGAAAAAAATCGCTCATGACGCCCATGGCATTTGTGTGGGAATTCTGTGTAGAGATACCTTTTAATGAAAGGAAGGAGAATAAGTTATCGGAAATAATCTGCAGGTTAATGTGTCCAGGAGTGACCGATGGATGAATCCATCCCTCCCACTGCGATGCAGTTGGCAGTCACACTTAGTTGGTAAGCGCCGCCAATACAAAGACAAACCTCAACCCATGGCACCGAATCCTGGCACCAAATGTAACAAACCTTTTGGCATGACCTATTGCTAAGATGTTGGTTATCCAATTAATGTTTCCCAGGGTAGCGGTACCCATTCTCGCCTTCCAAATTTACCACCAAACCTTTCCAAGCTATTCGATTCATGTAGAATTGGTTGAAAAAATATTTATAAATTCTTTTTATCATCGCATCAAAATGATTAAAAACAGGTTCAATCGATCAGAAAGGATCGCTCGTAAATGTATTTACTTTTTTCCAAGCGCCCAGTAAAAACAACTCTCTGGTTAATCAATAGTAAACAAATTGAACGTAAACCAGATATAAACAATAAACATCCAACAAATGAAAACGTTTCAAAGTTAAAAATTTAAATTCTCTAATTTCATCGATCCAACGTTTATTGTTTCTGTGGGGCGAGCGTAGTTAAAACCATGGAATAAAAAAGAAAATTTGTTTTCAATTTAAATACCTCATTGTGACAAATTTGACATTATTAAACACAATAATCTCGGCTATCGGTGCATGGGTGCGTGATTTGAAATACGTAATGCGTAAGGGGCCTCCGTGGTTGAGGGATAAGGCTCTCAACTAGCAAGACTGAGGTCCCAGGTTAAAATCCTGCCGTACACATGAACATTTAATTTGATTAATTTGTGTTATTTCACAATTTAATCATTTCAAAAATAATGTGTACATTTCCGGCACGTTGCAGAATGGAAGATACCTTCAGTATTGCCCTATTGCAAGACCACCATTCATAATTGAAACGTTGCTTGAAATGGCTTTGGCCGTGTTTGGTGACCATATTTAAATAGCCAGGTACTTCATTACTTTCCTCTTCTCCATCTGCTTCCTATCTCAACTACTTTTAACCTCACAATATACCCCACTCGGAGATGCCATAGACTTGTGACCCCTGTGAGGTATCATATTCAAAAATAAACTATTAAAGTTCAATGAACATGTAATTTAAGGAAATCTAACATAGACCTGTTTCTACATGACTGTGAACAAACTTCACCCAATTGCCAATGCGAGCGTATAGAAAGGGTAAACCAAACAAAATACCTAGGGGTCATTATTGATTCACACTTACGCTGGACTGACCACATAACTTTCATTACTAAAAAACTAAAAAGAGTCATGCATCTAATAAAGTCAATTAAAAACATTTTCCCACATTCAATACTTAGATCTATATATTTTGCACTCTGTCAATCGATTGTTACATATGGCATACTGGCTTGGGGAAGCGCTACAAACACTGCAATCGACCCAATACAAAAAATTCAAAAGGCAATAATTAAAATCATCTTGCAATTACCATTCTACACAAATTCAAACGAAATTTTCAAAATATTAGACTTCATGTCAATAAGACAACTTTATGCCAAATCTGCACTGCTAAATTTCCTCCAACAGAAACTACACATTC
Source organism: Hesperophylax consimilis (assembly GCF_061612785.1). Lineage (NCBI taxonomy): Eukaryota > Metazoa > Arthropoda > Insecta > Trichoptera > Limnephilidae > Hesperophylax > Hesperophylax consimilis. The sequence goes on from NC_142859.1 coordinate 29,368,426, forward strand.
CAATGCCACCTCAAACAACAATAAAAACAAGGTCGACAACAAACAATACCCTGAACATACCGATAACATACACCACACACGGACAAAGACACTTCCAGTATTACGCTACAAAACTTTTTAATTGTATGCCCACCACTCTGAAACTACTACTAATGGGAAATACATACACAAACATTCACAAAAAACTGATCACAGCCTGGATCAAAAAACAAGATATCCATTTTATATAAAACATTATAACACCAAACCAAACATAATCATGGATGAATGTGTATGTATGTATGCATGCATGTGTTAACTTATATGTGTGTATGCATGCATATATGTGTATTTATGTATGTATACATGGGTGTATGTATTTTTTTCCTTTTTATTTAAATAATAATGTACAATAACCATTTAAAAAAAATTTTAAATTCCAAATTACACTTATATAAGAAAATTTAACCAATACACATAAATACATGTACAATTTAATCATAACCACGTAAACACCTCAGCACAGGTTCTCCCAGTGAGGTGTTCACGAAACATATATAACATTATCAAAAAAAAACACCTACGTACCCATTCATCCAGTGTGACGTATTTTTATGTCTACATAATTTTATTAATAATCACCAAACAAACCATTAGTGAACTGAGTTTAAAGTGCCCAATTCTTCTAAATTGTAGACCGCGCGTCAAACCAGTGAATTTTTATCGCGTGAAGTGGCTTGTTTTAGTGCTTTTTTACCTACATTTCTAAACTACCTTGAAGTGTCAAACTGCCCTGAAGTGTTATCTCTACCTATTGGAAAAAATCATCGGTTGTGACGCTATAGTGATTAACGAGTACTTTCTTATCATATTATTAGCCATTAAAAATCACTTTTACGTACAGACTGTGTCAAAAAATATTACCATGAATACAAAGTGCATTATTTGTGAAAAAGACATTGACAATCCATCGGACTTCATAAGCTGTAGTGTCTGTGAAAAAAGCTAACATCTTGGCTGTGCTGACATTACTGAAACGACACGCCGTAGTGCAAGAAATTTGCAGTGGAAATGCAAAAAATGTATTAAAAATTATAAAAATATCAAATCAAAGCAGGCAAATAATGAAATAACATTGAACAACGAAAAAGAACTGCGATCTATCGCCATACAAGCAAAACAGTTTTCTCAAGCGCCAAAACCTGAACTCGCAATTCAAACAAACACAGAAAGCTTACCAACCTCAAATATAGATGGAGCTAATGGTCCATTAACCTCGCAACTATTTTTAAATGAGCTCACTGAATTCAAATCAACCATAATGAAATTCGTAGAAGACAAATTTGATTCATATGTAAATAAATATGAAGCTCTCATGTCACAAAATATCGAATTAATAAAAACTATCCAATTTATGGCAGATCAACAAGAAGACTTAAAAAAACGGATAAATGTTATCGAAAAAGCACAAGAAACAGTCAATGATGAATTAACTGCACAAAAAAATCATAATAATATACTACTCAATACTATTTCTAAGCAAGAGGAAAAAATTGATAAATTGGAGTATTTAAGCCAAATCTGTAACATCGAGATAAAAGGTGTCCCGGAGTCTAACATTGAAAATAATGCAGAAGTTCTCAAAAAAATCTGTAATATCATCAACTACGGAAATACCGACGTGCATTCTGTAATAACAAAAATAAACAGGATTGGACCGAAGTTCTCCGACAAAAATCCAAGATCTATCGTGGCGATATTCAGTACCATAACATCGCGGGACGAGTTCCCATCCAAATTCAAATCTTAGAAGAAATCCACTACTAATGTGACAAACAAAATAAATACAAGAGACCTAGGATTATCGCAAACCGCCAATCACATTTATATATCCGACCAATTAACTCAGAAAGGAAAATTTTTGCTATCACAAACAAAAAAAATTGCTAGAGACCATAATTATAAACATGCTTGGTCCAGAGGAGGGCGCATTCTGTTGAGGAAGTCTGATACATCCAAGACAATTCCAATAAATAATATTGCTGATTTGGACCGTGAAAAACGTCAATTACTGTGACTAATGATACAAATTACTGTGCTGCTATACAACTCCACTATATTAGACATTAATGTTTGTTTTATAATATGTTTTTATCCGTTATTCAATAATAGTCAATATGTATTCTCACTTTCCCTATTGGCTACTTTCGACAAGAAAAAACATACTCAATATAATGTACTCGCTCTCTACCTAATATTATTATTATCTAGATCGAAAGTTTTTAATTTTCGTTTTATGAGTCATAACACCACCATGATACTGTACACGAGATTTAAATTATTCTTCTATAATCTATCAAGTATATACATTAATGTTTGCTTTATAATATGCTTTTAACCAATATTTTATAACACTACATATGTTTTCTTACTTTCCCTATTAGCTAATTTCAAAAAGAAAACACATATTCAATATAATGTACTCGCTCTCTACCTAATATTATTATTATCTAGATCGGAAGTTTTTAATTTTCGTTTTATGAGTCATAACACCACCATGATACTGTACACGAGATTTAAATTATTCTTCTATAATCTATCGAGTATATACATTAATGTTTGCTTTATAATATGCTTTTATCCAATATTTTATAACACTAAACATGTTTTCTTACTTTCCCTATGTAATGGACCTGTTTGGGGTAAAAGAACGTAAAGAATTTTTTTTTATATAAATTAAAATACGTTCAGAGAATAGGGAGAAACGAACAGACTATGGACATCTTTGGGACATCCTAGAAGCTTTATTATAGAAACCTACGTCGGTAATAGGTGTTAACCACGTAATAATTGAAAAGGGGCGCGTTGGGTTTCAACGAATCAGACCATTCCCAAAATCAATTAAATAATTTTTCGCCAATCACGGAGACTAAGGGCGGTCTGAAGACACGAAACACTCTAGGTTGATTTACTGTTGAGCTAACCTTGGGATCCGGTCTCACGATGCGTGTAAAGGCACTTGGAGATCGACGATAAATTTGCATTCTAAGGCAGAAACGAAGCGATACCCAACCATCGATAACGAAAAAAGGGGGTGACGGTTTGGTGAAAGAAGAGGGTGTTTTAGAATGTTTTGGTCCAGAAGACATATTACGAGTTGATCCTCGTAGAGAGAATTGTTTACGTTCGCTGAACTTCTGAGTGCTCTTTCAAGTGGCCACAGTAAACACAAATTTTAACTTAAGATAGGACGTTTGGCCGAAATTGCCTAATTATATTAACACGGGGGAGATGCAAGTTGGGTAATTAAGAAAAGACATAAAAGTTAATGGGTCACGAAGTCTTTGATTAACGATCAAAATTTTACGACCTTTTTTTGCGCGTAAACAAAGTTACGAGGATAATATATTGAAATTCTTAGATGAAGCGAGAAAAGAGTATATGGGTTGGGCTAAAACTAGACGCAAGAAACTGTAAAAACAGGGATGTACTGGGCGTAGATCACCGAAAAGAAAGGACCAGGAATCGAAAAGAAACCCGAAAGGTAGTTTAGCTCATGATGGAAGAGGTTTCAACGACTCGGGTAGTGGACAGCGATGGGTTACGAAAGATTACCAGAAGAGATGCGGCGGATATCACGAAAAGAGTCAAAACAGGTAGGCGAAATTACAAAAACGTGTCGAATCAAATTTTGGAACGAATGCCTACGTATGTCATCACCGAGAGGAAAGTATATGTGTCCTGGGATCACCCACGGATCGTGTAGACACCGATCAAGTGCTAGAAGGCAGCACACAAGGAAGGATACTGTATTGCGCAAGCGCTGGACATAATAGGTGAAAAGCTTCCGTTAGTTAGGATAATTTATCGATTATATTATTGATATCAATAGCGAATTCCTCGGAAAGATTTCAAAGACAACGATATAGAAATGAGCTACACCTAGTCTATAGGCCGGAAATCAACCAATATTACGGACACAACACGTGTACGAGAAAAAATAATCAAATAATTTTACGCAATAATCTACATCGCCGTATATCATTTACGAGAGGGCGCTCGGAGGTCAGACCACCGAGTACGCGCCTGCACCCGCCTCGACAGGTTGGTAGGTGTCTACCTCAAATCGGAAGGCGGGAACCAAAAACCCTGAAACGGGATTATGCAATTCTAAGCTTAACGGGAAGTGAAACCTCGAATTCATAAAGGCGAAAGTCGCACAAATTTTAAGTCGATTTATTCGAAAAAACATTATTAAATAGCGTTGTTTGGAGGAAATCGGGGCTTTTTCGTTTTAACTTGGTTGGAGGCGGTCTTCGAGATCCTAATGTCGCGACAGCTTTTGCGTGCCATTTTTAAACTAAACTGATAGAGTTTTAAATGTAGTGAAGTTGTGTATTTAGAAAATCAAGGCATTCTCACGAAGTAAGAGTGGTTTTAATATTAATTGGAATAATTGAAGTTTTTTAAAATTTAATTAGGTTCAACCAAAAAGAAAAAAAAAGGGTAGACTCATAATTAGACAATACTAAATTCACGGGTTGGAGTCTTTCCGTGAATTTTGAGATAGTTCGTCACAAAATCGCCGGGGACCTTTAAAGAAGTATACGTGTCGCACTACGAGGAGTACCACTTGGGGTTTCTACTCATACCTACAGTTCCTGGACGTGGATTAATGTACATGTCGTCGATATCCCGACTGGACTGGTAATATTACGATTTTGGGTAAGTGATCTTGCATGAATATATATTTCCAGAACGTTAAAATTGCGACGAAGAAGGGGCTGCAACCAGCAGCTCGGACAGGGCTGCGGTACTGATAAGATAATATCACATTTAGAACTGTTTGCTTGCTTCTAACAGCTGTGTTTAGCACGAGGCCAATGACCTACTTATTTGTAAGCAGTTAGTTTCGACGCACGGCCCAAAAGTAAGAAAAGGGACCCCCATAAATCACTTGACGATCGTGTCTGACGACAAAAGTCGTACATTCTACCGAGTTGGCAGCCGCGCAGAGGCACCTCAAATCAACATGGAAGCGCCTAGCTGCAACCAACTCATGCTCAAAACAAATAAAAAAATAAAATTAATAATATTTGTATAACCTTATATGTTCACTAACAAATTCCTAAATACCTTTGGCCTCGGCTTAGAACTCGCCGTTGGAGTATGTTGTCCGTAAGCTGTCTTGGGAAAGCACACAACTTCCTCGGCTCAGAAGATTTTCTACTTTCCTCATCACGCGATTTCGGGGCGTCAACGTTGTATGGAGAATCACGAAGAGTTCGGAAGGTCATCCCTTTTCGCGGAACCGGGTCGGGTGAGAGGACACGAGAGGCAGTATGAAAATTAATGTCAAGTTGGAACGTTTGGGCCTTGGTTCGCTGCGAAGGCGTTTAATTGAACGGGCTCCAAGTCTTTCAAAATCGCGTGGAGGGGACGTCGGCGTGATGAACGAGGGTTCAAAATCGGAGGACGAACACATACTAAAGCGGGGTTTACCCGGAGGTTGATGCAACTCGACTGGAAATCCCTCGAGATCCTTTGCAGCAGCCTTCGTGAGGTGGATAGTAGGCCTGGCGGCTAGTGGACGTTGAAAGCCCCACCAGAACAAACCTACTTGAAACATGCACGCGTTTAGCATCATGACAAGGGACGCAATGAAATCCCCCTTTTACAGTCAGTAACGTAGTCCGTCGGAGGAAGCGGGGCGGGGTGATTTGGGATATTCCAACAGGTGCATTACCTCTCCCTCTGACGTGAGCGGTCTGGAGGTGTCAGGGCGACTATAAGAAGAAGTTAGACCAGACCTCGGGGAAAGTCAGACACGTATTGGTTCTTGGGGTTGTGCATTTGGAAGAATAGCGACCATTTCATTTGGGGCAGTGAGGTGCCAACCCAGTTTGCAAAAAAAACCTTTTCTCGTCATTCAATCCGTTCCCATCTCCTTTTCTCTCTCGTTTCCACTTCCATTCGCAACACTAAAAGTTTACTAACCACAGCTAAATCCATCTATCTAGTTTCAGTACACCATTACAGAGGTCGACGAGGGAGTCCCAGTACTTATGCGGAAACAACACCCCATTCAACGAAGGGTTTAATAACACGTACACAAAGGGGGGGGGGAGGAGTACGGTCCTATGTCACAATCTAGAATTTATAAACACGGGGACATTAGGTAAGGACGGGGATACAAGGAAATTGTAGAGATATGATAGAAACTACTAGGTCAATTAGTAATAGGGTCCAGTATTCGAAAGTTAGGTGAGACACGTACTCGTTTCTTGTAGAACTCGCTGAGGGTCGATGGACGTTTTCCCCACACTTTGGCCAAAAAGAACCGGGAGTTACCATGGAAAGGAGACATTAAATACCTACCACCCCATAACGGTGGGCTTCGAATTAACAAATCACACAACGTGAAGTTAAGGGATTTATTGTAGATCAACCCCAAAGCGAAGGCCTTATTTTACTGTGTGCAATATCACAGGGGCGGGGGATATTCAGAGTTAGCTAGGCTCAGCACGATATCATTTTGCAAAAGCGAAACTGAACGCTGGAGAGAAAGAGGTATAAAAACCTCATTCAAGCGAGTTAGGACAATTAGGAGGTCGAGTCAACACACCTATTAGCTACTTTCAAAAAGAAAACACATATTCAATATAATGTACTCGCTCTCTACCTAATATTATTATTAACTAGATCGACTGTTTTTAATTTTAGTTTTATGAGTCATAACACCACCATGATATTGTACACGAGATTTAAATTATTCTTCTATAATCTATCAAGTATATACATTGATGTTTGTTTTATAATATGCTTTTATTCACTATTTTATAACACTATATATGTATTGTTACTTTCCCTATTAGCTACATTCGACAAGAAAACACATACTCAAAATAATGTACTCTCTCTCTACTTATCATTATTATTATTATCTAGATCGACTGTTTTTTACTTTTGTTTTATGAGTCATAACACCACCATGATATTGTACACGAGATATAAATTATTCTCCTCTCATCTATCAACTATTTACAGAAATGTTTGCTTTATAATATGCTTTTATCCGTTATTTTATAACACTCAATATGTTTTCTTACTTTCCCTATTGGCTAATTTCGACAAGATAACACAAACTCAAAATAATGTACTCTCTCTCTACTTATCATTAATATTATTATCTAGATCGACTGTTTCTTCTTTTTGTTCTACGAGTCTTACCACCACCATGATATTGTACACTAGATATAATTTATTCTTCTCTCATCCCTCAAGTATTTACACTAATGTTTGTTTTATAATAAACAGCAAATTATAATGGGAGATTTAAACATTAACACTATCCCTGACTACCACCGTCAATCAATCGATTATCTATGTCTACTCGCGGAAAATGGTTTCACACAGACTATTAACAGCTTTACTCGTGAACAGGGCTCGAATAAATCTTGTCTTGATCACATCAATGTAAAAAATATTAACTTTATTGACACTTTTGTTATACACTCAACTATTTCAGACCACTATACAACATCTCTTTGTCTTAAAAACAAGCCTCCCACTTCTTCGCAAATTAAATACGTTGCTAAAACTAATTTCAACAAGTTAATTGAGGACTTGAGCGCAGAAAACTGGCTAAATGTTCTAGATAAATCAGATACTGACTTAGCAATGAAAGAATTTATTATCAAACTACACGAGTATATATCAAAACACACAAGTAATATAACCGTATCTAATAAACAAATTAAATTTACACCATGGATCACCCTGGGGCTAGTTAAATCGATTCACAGAAGAAATAATCTTCATGAAAAGGCAAAAAAATATCCTGAGAATTTGGTATTACAATGTTATTATAAAAAATATAGGAATTTGTGTAAGAAATTAATTACATCGGCGAAAGAAAATTATTATAAAAAACTCATTTACGAAAATAACTGCAATCCAAAACGTTTTTGGGATACCTTTCGCAACATAACCAATTCCAAAATCAATAAATCTTCTGAAATAAAATCGCTATACATTAACACATCAAACTCTGAAGTCCCCAAAGATATGGCAAACTTTGCAAACAGTTACTTTTCATCTGTGGGTGACACACTTGCGAAAAAAATTCTCGATAAGTGTAAGAAATCAGAAACCGCTCTCGCCAATTTAACTATCCCTAGGATCGGTCACAAAATAGACTCAATCACAACTTCAACTAACGAAGTCATGAAGATAATTGACGACCTTAAGTCATCAAAAGCATGTGGTCCCGATAAGATTTCATCAAATCTTCTAAAAATCATTAAAATATACATAGCCATACCGATTGCGTTCATTGCGAATCTAAGCTTTAAATCAGGGAAATTCCCTAACCATTTAAAGCAGTCAATCGTCATTTTACTGCATAAAAGTGGGGACAAATCACTGATACATAATTACCGGCCTGTTTCTTTGCTCAACTCTGTCTCTAAAATTATGGAGAAAAATGTAAAGAACCGTCTCATCCTTTATCTCGAAAATAACAACATCCTTTCTAGTAGACAATTCGGCTTTCGCAAAGGTTTAAGCACTGAAAACGCCATCGCTAATTTGACAAAAATCATCTCTAATAATTTAGATAAAGGTAGTAAATGCATTGCACTTTTTTTAGATCTAGCTAAAGCGTTCGACACTATCTCGCACAAAATTCTGCTGAATAAACTACAGCGAATTGGGATACAGGGTCAAATTTTCAAGTGGTTTGTTAGTTACCTAGAAAACAGGAGCCAAAGAGTGGATATTAACGGTACTCTAAGTGATCCAGCCAATATTAAATATGGCGTACCGCAAGGAAGTACACTAGGTCCCATATTGTTTAATGTTTATATAAATGACTTATGTAATACTTCATTCGCAGACCACATTATTACATTTGCTGACGATACAGTACTTTTATTCGAAGGCAAAACCTGGAATGAGTCTTGCATTAAAGCTGAATTTGGCATAAAAAAAGTTAAACAGTGGCTAGATAGTAATCTCCTCACTCTAAACTCGGATAAAACGAAATTCATCTGCTTCAGTTCAACTCAAGCGGGTCAACCACAAGAAATTATTAACATTAGAATACACCATTGTTACGACACTATTACATGTAAATGCAATACCTTAGAATGTGTGGACAATATAAGATACCTAGGAATTATCATTGATAAATTTCTGAGATGGGACAAACACATAGCCTTTACTTCCACAAAGGTCAGGAAACTTACACATCTGTTTATAGCAATAAGAAATATTCTATGTCTAAATGATTTGAAACGAATTTACTTTGCAATGTGCAATTCCATACTAGACTATGCTTCCTTAGGTTGGGGAGGTTGTGCTAAAACCATACTCGATCCCTTAGCTAAATCCCAGAAATCGCTTATAAGAGTCATACTGAAAAAACCTTTCAGGTACCCCAGCGATTCATTGTTCGCAGAGTTTCGTGTTCTTGATGTAAGACAATTATACATGAGGAAAATCATATTACATACTCAAAAACAGAGGCACTACTTAGCTTCCGTAAACCACTGTCATAATACAAGACATGCAAAAAAAAACCCAACAGTTCCGCCCACCACTTCCTCATCTTTAACACAGAGACAATTCTCATACTTAGGCCCTAAACTGCTCAATCTCATACCTGATGCATGGAAGGCAAAGAGTACTAATATTCTGCGTATGCAGGTAAACAATTGGCTTCTGGTCTTGGGGAGAGCTGAATGCGAGAATATGCTAAAAAACAGTAATTAAATTGTAAATTTTGTTTTTCTTTACATTCTTCTTTACATTTTAACTTATATTGGTATTATATTAGCATTACAGGAACTGTATTTTTACATAAAGAAAGTTCGAAAATTGTTCAATTCTTCGTGATATTTTTCCTTAAAGGAAAAGGTCCTTCGTTACTTTCATTTTTATTTTTTGTTATTTTTCATTTCCTTGTTTTATCTATTAATATTTCTTTAGTTTATTATATCAGCTAAACAATAGTAAAAAAAAAAAAAAATGTCGTGGTATAACTGAAAGTATACTAGATTATGAATATACATTTGTATTACTTTACCAACAGAATTTCTTCAATTCAGTTTCATTTTCAAATTCATTTCTTGTTTTTATCTATTAATATTTCTTTAGTTTATTATGTCAGCTAAACAATAGTAAAATATGTCGTGATATAACTGAAAGTATTCTAGAATATGAATATACATATGTATTTTTTTAACAACAGAATAGTCAACACTATAATTTACTATAATTTACATGTAAAAACATTATCATATTGGAATGTCCTAAAACGGGCAATCGCCTAGTTGGACATTTTAAGTTCATTAATCGTATTATGTAATATTTACAAACAAACAATAAATAAATAAATAAATAATATGCTCAAACTCCCGCCATGCAAGTATAAATACAGGCCTAATACTCAGTGATCTTATGACAGCACCTCCTCAATCTAAATTAAAATGATCTTAAACGCTTACTCGGAGTTAGATAATATTGGGGACCCAAATACTGAAACTATCCTAGAAGATACTGATGAACTCAAAGAATTTAACTGGAGAAATAATAAATTTAATATTGTACATCAGAATATCCGCACAATGGAAAATCTTGACGATTTTTTTCTATTCTTAGATAGTACTAAGATGACTGAGATTTCATATAATAATATTGTCGGAATGCAGGTTGAATGATTCATATCTCGCAAAACAAATTACAGGTTATCATGAATACCACACAACACAACATTTGAATCAAAACAGTGGAGTGGTAGCCTACATCAGCGATGATATTCACTCTCAAGTTCAAGAAATTCATGTCAGTCAATCAAACTGTCTAAAAATAGTAATTAATGGACATCTATGTATTTTAGCCATTTACAGATCACCATCATTCACTAACATTCAGGAATTTCTGGATAATCTCGTATCTGAACTTAAAAAATGTAGTGAATTCAAACAAAAAATAGTAATGGGGGATATAAACATCAACACCTACGGAAATATACTCAGACAATGTCACGATTACCTATGCGCCATGGCAGAAAACAACTTCGCATTAAATATTAAAGCTCCTACCAGGATTCAAGGTAATAGCAGGTCATGTTTAGACCACATAAATACCAGAAATATTACGGACTCCACCGCATTTATTATCCACAATACAATAACCGATCACTACACAACCGCAATAAACATTACGGACACATCCCATAAAAACCAAGTAAAAACTAACCACTGTTTATCAACTATCTGTTATGAGGGACTAATTAAAGATCTGAATGGTGAAACATGGCAAGATTTGTGTGAAGTGACTGAAGTTAACAGTGCACTCAATTTATTTATTAACAAAATCGACAAGTACATAACTAAAAATTCAACAGATAATCTCACTGCACATAAAAAAAAACAACTTACTCCTTTTATCAGCAGGGGTATTGTAAAAGCCATACACAAAAGAAACTACTTACACAGACTGGCGACAAAAGACCCACAGGATACTCTCAAACAACAGATTTACCGTAGGTACCGTAACATTTGTAAAAATTTTATGCGTAATGCTAAAGAACGGTACTATAAGCAACAACTCGACCGAGATACATCTAGCAAAAATATGTGGAAAATCGTTAAAAAAATTACATACACTAAACATAAAACTGAACTCAATATTAACGAATTACAAATTGGGAACACATCCATCATTGATTCAGATATAATTGCGTGCCACACAAATCAATACTTTACGATGGTTGGGTCTAAGCTTGCAGAAAATATCTTAAGTGTCACCAAGGAAACTGAAGACTCACTGGCATTGTCAATAGAATCAAAACAAAATCCTTTTTCATTTAAACTCACACCTACGAGAAACGAAGAGGTTTTAAAAATCATTGACAGTCTTAAAACTACACACTCTAAAGGTCCTGACAATCTAAACACATTTATACTTAAAATCATTAAACATAATGTAGCAACGCCTCTATCAAACATTATCAATAAAAGCTTTTCCTCTGGGATTTTCCCCGATCATCTTAAAAAATCTATAGTAGTACCAATCCACAAAAGTGGACCCAAAAACCAAGTTAACAATTATAGACCAATATACCTGTTGAGCGCTATCTCAAAAATTATTGAAAAAATCTTTAAAAATAGATTAAGTAATAACATAGAGAACAGAAAACTTTTAAGCAAAAATCAGTTCGGCTTTCGATCGGGGAGAGGTACGGACGACGCCATAGCAAAACTCACAGAACATATTTCTAATAATATAGATCGTGGAAAGAAAAACATCGCAATATTCTTAGACCTAGCCAAGGCTTTTGACACAATTTCTCACAAAATACTCCTCAAAAGACTACAAAATATTGGAATTGTAGGTATGCCATACGAATGGCTAAATAGTTACCTAGCAGGTAGAAGCCAGCAACTCAAAACTGGTAAAGCTTTGAGTAACTCACTAGGCACTAACTTTGGTGTACCACAAGGAAGCACATTGGGACCCCTTCTATTTATAATCTATATCAATGAGTTGTGCGAGCTACCAATCGGTGGTAAAATTATTACATTTGCAGACGATACGGTAGCTATTTTTGAAGGAGATGACTGGACTGACACACACAAACTTGCTGAAAGTGGAATTAACGTGATAAAACAATGGCTCAACAAAAATTTACTAACACTGAACACTTCTAAAACCAAATACATGAGATTCAGCTCAACCATAAAGGGACAACCTAGTACAACACACACAATAAAAACACATAATCATGACTGTAACTCCTATAATACTGAACCTAACTGCAATATAAGATCCCTGAACAAAAACTATGATGAACTTGACATACTCTTAAGCAACTTTAAAACAGATTTCAAAATTATAATCCTAACAGAATGTTGGATTTCAACAACTTTTACAAAAAAATACAAAAATAATTATACTTCATTTCACACATTAAATAATAAAAATCAAAATGATGGCATTGTTGTATACATAAATGATAGTATTAACGCTTCTGTTTCAGAAATTGACTTAGTAAATTCAAACTGTCTACAAATAATCACCGACTGTAATACATGTATCCTCGCCCTATACAGATCACCATCCATACCCAATATTACACCATTTATAATGGCTCTGGATTCTCACCTAAAAAAATTAACTTCATTCAAAAACATCATCATAGCTGGTGATCTAAACATAAACATACTTCCAAATGGTCACCCTCAAAACATTGAATACCAACTGATGCTCCTGGAACATGGCATTATAAGCACCATTAATACTCCTACCAGGGTAACCAAAGACTCAGAATCATGTATAGACCACATTATGGTTAAATCAAAAAGACCAATAAGTAGTGCAGTATACGAATCAACAATCACAGATCACTACACAACAATGATAGGCCTGACTTCCCCAACTATGAAATCAACTTTCCAAAATAACACTGCAAAAAAAATAATTAACTACGAAAACCTAAAACAATGTTTAGAAAAACAGACATGGGAACATCTTACAAAAATTAACTCAACAGAAGAAGCCTGGAATTATTTTTTAACATATCTACAAACTCTCATTATACAAAATACCATAAAAACATCCACATCTATTCCACACCGCAAAGTTAGACTAAAAAAATGGATTACTCAAAGCATCATAAACAGCATTAAAAAAAGGGACAAACTACACAAACAAGTTAAACTGAATCCTTATGATACCTCACTTTATTTCTTCTATAAAAGGTACAGAAATATTTGTTCCCTTACAATACGTAAAGCCAAAGAATTATACTACCGAAACAAACTGATAACAGCTAATTATGACCCTAAAACCGTATGGTCAATATTGAGGGAAAGTACGCATTCACAGAATAACAAAGACGATACCATAAAAAAATTACTAATTGATGATGAAGAACTCCACTTCCACGAGAATTCTACACGTATCCTCAATTTTATAAACAAACACTACACTAATATTGGTGTTAGCCTAGCTGAAAATTTAAAAACTACGTTTCCTCTCAGAGATATCCAGGAACCTCAAAACAATACAACAAACATCAGTAATGATAATTACAACAGACATTTCAAATTACATAACGTTACGCTAGAAGATACTAATAAAATAATTCAATCATTAAAGAAAAACACAACTACAGGACCGGATGGTGTTGACTCTAAAACTATCATAACACTAAATCAACAACTACTAAAACCACTCACATACCTAATTAATCTTAGTCTAAAAGAAGGAATCTTCCCTAGCTTACTAAAAAAAGGTCTTATTATTCCAATTTACAAATCAGGACCAAAAAATAATGTAAACAACTACAGACCCATAACGCTACTAAATACCATTTCGAAAATTCTTGAAAAAACTATTAAAATACAGCTTCAACACTATCTAGAATCAAATCACATACTCTCGATCAACCAACATGGTTTCAGGAAAAACATAAGCACAGAACATGCAATAGCTACTGTAACGGACTTCATTACAAAAAATCTAGACACAAAGAAAAAAGTTGTATCTATTTACTTAGATCTTTGTAAAGCCTTCGACACAATTTCACACGAAAAACTATTCAAAAAGCTAAAAAACATGGGCATTAATGGAATAGAATTCGATCTAATTAAAAGCTTCATGTCTGACAGAACGCAACAAGTAAAAATTGACAGCAAGACAAGTCATCCACTTTTGATCACGTACGGAGTCCCACAAGGGAGTGTACTCGGCCCTTTATTGTTCCTCATCTACATAAACGAACTATGTGACATAGAAATTGAAGGTAAAATCGTGACCTTCGCTGACGACACAGTACTTCTCTGTCAAGCAGCCACATGGAAAGACGTATTTATAATTGCCGAAAAAAGTATATCAGTTGTCAAAAAGTGGCTAAACTTGAATACTCTTACCGATAATACAATAAAAACAAAATACATCACACATAGTATTACACAAAGAGGTCAACCTCCACCTAACATAGACCTGTTTCTACATGACTGTGAACAAACTTCACCCAATTGCCAGTGCAAGCGTATAGAAAGGGTAAACCAAACAAAATACCTAGGGGTCATTATTGATTCACACTTACGCTGGACTGACCACATAACTTTCATTACTAATAAACTAAAAAGAGTCATGCACCTAATAAAGTCAATCAAAAACATTTTCCCACATTCAATACTTAGATCTATATATTTCGCACTTTGTCAATCGATTGTTACATATGGCATACTGGCTTGGGGAAGCGCTACAAACACTGCAATCGACCCAATACAAAAAATTCAAAAGGCAATAATTAAAATCATCTTACAAGTACCATTCTACACAAATTCAAGCGAAATTTTCAAAACATTAGACGTCATGTCAATAAGACAACTTTATGCCAAATCTGCACTACTAAATTTCCTACAACAGAAACTACACATTCCAATGCCAACTCAAACAACAATAAAAACAAGGTCGACAACAAACAATACCCTGAACATACCGATAACATACACCACACACGGACAAAGACACTTCCAGTATTACGCCACAAAACTTTTTAATTGTATGCCCACCACTCTGAAACTACTACTAATGGGAAATACATACACAAACATTCACAAAAAACTTATCACAGCCTGGATCAAAAAACAAGATATCCATTTTATAGAAAACATTATAACACCAAACCAAACATAATCATTGATGAATTTGTATTTATCTATGTATGCATGTGTTTACTATATGTGTGTATGCATGCATATATATATGTGTATGTATACATGGGTGTATATATATATGTGCGTATAAATATTTTTTTTTTCCTTTTTTCTTTAAATAACAATGTACAATAACCATTTAAAAAAAAATAATAATTTAAAATCTCAACTTACACTTATATAAGAAAATTTAACCAATACACATAAATACATGTACCATTAAATCAAAACCACGCAAACACCTCAGCACAGGTTCTCCTAGTGAGGTGTTCACGAAACATATAACATTACCCACCACAGTGTCACCTACTCAAACCTACCTCACACCCAGCATAAAACACCAAATTAACAACAGTTCTAAATTTATGTATTATATACAAATGTAAATATTTGGTAGACACTGTAATGTATGTATAGAAATAAAAAAAAAAAAAAAAAAAAAATTGTGAAGATCTTGAATGTGTGAAAAACATCAAGTACCTAGGTGTTATAATAGACAATCATCTTAAGTGGAATTATCACATTGACAATCTTACAACTAGGGTAAGAAAACTTACTCACATTTTCTTTGCAGTGCGAAACATAATTAGACAAGTAGATCTAAGAAAAATATATTTCGGACTGTGCAACCCCCTCTTAATGTATGGTTGCATTGGCTGGGGAGCATCAGGAAGATCAATTCTAGATCCGCTTATGAAGGCCCAGAAATCAATAATTAAAGTCATAATGCGCAAACCATATAGGTTCTCTAGCGATGAGCTCTTTAAACAATTTAATGTACTTGATCTTCGTCAAAACTATATAAAAAAGGTTATTATCCATGTACATAAAAATCTAGACAATATTAATAAAATTGATCATAAACACATCACAAGAAGCCACACCAGAAATGACCTTATGATCCCAACGAGCAATACGGCAAAGTACCAAAAGACACACACATACTTGGGACCTAAATTGTACCATAAAATCCCCCCTGAATTAAACATAAAAACTTGTAAGATTTCATACATAGGCCCAGTAATAACTAAATAGTTGATTGGACTGAGCAGAGAAGAATGTGAAAAAATGTTAAAAAACGTCAAGTAATAAATAGACATAGACTAATCACACACTATATATATCTCCCATTATTCTATTTATTGTTCATACACAATTGAAACATACACAACAGCTCAAGTTCGACTCTATCATAAGATTGTAACGATTAAACATCACAAATTAAAACATTAATGAGATATATTATAGACATAGACAAATCACACACTTACTTTCACATATTTTTTGGTTTCTTGGAACGGGCAATTTGCCTAGTTAGGAACCAATAATTTTGACCTGATAAGGTACAATAATCAATAATCACAAAATATTTTAATTATTTCTTGTATATAACATATTGTACTGTGTGTAAATTTAAATGAATAAATAAATAAATAATAAATAAAAAAATATTACCCACCACAGTGTCACCTACTCAAACCTACCTCACACCCAGCATAAAACACCATATTAACAACAGTTCTAAATTTGTGTATTATAAACAAATGTAAATATTTGATAGACACTGTAATGTATGTAGAGAAATAAATAAATAAAAATAAAAAGGAAATAGATAAATGTATTATAAATCGTGTCGTACACGATGAAGTAGGTATCAAAATTATTTTTATTCATTTACTAGCTGTACCCCGTTACGCGTTGCTATGGCTCAGTCTGTCTGTGCAGAAAGAGAAACAATAGCGCGTTTTGCTTTTACATCCAACAGATGGAGCTGTTTTTTAAAAAAACAGCATCTTTTTACCATTCGAATGCAACGTGTGAAAAATTCAATGCAATCGGTGAAAAATTTTCGGAGATTTAACATTTTTATTTACATATATGGAGATAGAAGATAATAATTTATTAATTGAAATTCTTTTGTTTAAGTGTTTGTCTGATATTCAATTGAGTAACGTTACTAAGACAACACTCGTGGTATCACTGTTTTTCATAAGCGGTGCCATGTTTTTGTTCGATTAGTATGGATGTAATATAATAACAGGTGGTCACCATTGAAACATCTGCTAGCCCTTGAAATGGCTTTAATCATCTTTGGTGACCAGATCTGAATAGCCAGGTAATCTTCCCCATTTATTAATTCCCCTCACTTCTTCTCTTCCCCACGTCCTTCCTGTCTCTACTCTATTACATCCTTACAACATAACCTAAATTGTGTTTCCCTTTGTCTGCGCACTGACTCAGGACAGTAGGAGCAGTTGGGAGTGTTTTCATTTAATTATTTATTTATTGTTCGACTAATGATTAATTTGTTAAGAATATACAAGATTCTTATTTAAACATTCTCATACGTTTGGAAAGATACGTGGTGATAAAAAGTTTTAATTTTATTTAAAGAAATTCAATATATCCTCTCTCTGTTTTAAAAAAATCATTCAAAGCACCATTCCCCTTGTCACGCTATTCTATGCTAGAACATCTGTTTTCCCGTGCGACATCTTGAAAAAGTCATTGAGACAACTGTGGCTGAAGTTTTCAGTCACATATAAGTCATAGAATTCTAAGAGGAATGGGATATCAACAAATTTATGAACAAATTATTATGAGCAATAATTAGTCGCCTGAAATATTCGTACAAATTGAAAATATCTCCCGAGTAAAAATAAATGCCGCCGACGGGAATTGAACCCACACCTTCTGATGTCCGGTCAGGTGCTCTGGACCACTGAGCTACGTAGGCTTATTCGTAACGTAAGTAAGTCCATATTATGGTGCATCATATTTATGGACATATATATATATATTTTTTTTATTTTTTTATTTTTTTTATTAGTAAAAAAAGATACACGAATTACATAATATAACAATTACATAATATAATTACACAATATAGTAGGTTATTAATTACATAACATAAGTATTCGATGTACCCCCATAAATAAGCAGGGCTTGTGTGTATGGGGTGTTGTTATATTTGTTTATATTTGGTACATACATAAGATTTTTTCTACATTTGTTTTAGCATATTTATAATTTAGTTTAGTTTAGTTCATACACCACTAGCATACTCTAGCTAATTTCTTATAATGTCAACGAACATTACCATCATTTTTTTAAAAAATTTTATTTTATTTTTATTATCAATATTAAGTTGTTTTACATGTGTTTTTCGATATCTGTCTCACTAGGATATACCTGTGTCGAGACAGACGTATTGGATACATTAATGTGTATTTATATATTATTTGATACGTGCATAACCAAAACTAAAAATATAAATTATAAAGTTGTATGCATTTTAAACCGTGAATATATAATAGATAGTGTAGGTTATCCTACAGAGATAACAATATTATAAATGAACATAGAAAAGTTAAGATAAAATAGTTAATGAAATAATAAATGGAAGTTAATATAAGCAGTATGACCTAAGATAACATACAGGGTTTTCCAATAAGAGGTGTTATTTTGAATAGCCCGCTATTTCGGTAGATGTTACTTTTGAAGCTGTCATTTTTTGACATTTGACAAGTAGAAACTACGCCATTAATAAAAATGGAACGATACACGCTTCAACTACGCATTAAAATTATTAAAATTCACTTGAGTGAATCAAATGCAAATTATCTTGAGTGAGGAGGCCCATTTCCACCTCGGTGGCTTCGTCAACAACCAAAATTGTCGCATTTTTGGCTCGGAAAACCCAAGAGTTATTGTTGAAAAGTCTCTCTATCCTTAACGTGTGACTTTTTGGTGCGGTTTATGGTCCGGCGGGGTCATTGAACCTTACTTTTTTGAAAATGAGGCTGGAGCAACAGTTACTGTGAATGGATTGCGCTATCGAGAGATGATTTTTATGGCCGGAATTGGATGGTATTGATCTGGACAACGTTTAATTTCAACAAGACGGCGCTATGTGCCACACAAGCAACGAAAACATTGATCTTTTACGATTGAATATCAAAATAACACCTCTTATTGGAAAACCCTGTATATAACAATATTTCATTACATTAAATGACAGAGGTCAATCAGCATCTAGTTGGAGTAGGTACATACTAATAAAGTAGTTTTTATAAAATTTTTGATCTTAGATCTGTCTTGGCTGATGATCCAAGACTTGGTGTCTGTCTTATATAAAAAAGTTGTGTTCAGGTTAATGGCTAGTGAAAGAGAATTGTAAAGCCTTTTTGCAAAATATCTTCAATTTCTCTGGCCAAAAATTGTTTTAGCGAAAGGGATAATTAAGAGATTATGTCCGTTGGTTCTAGTATCACGAGCAGTTTGGACATTGTCAAACGTAGTTTTGTGTTTGAAGAACATTGCAGTATATATTGCGAATAATTATGCGGTATTCACATTAATAGATTGTATTTGGGTAGAAACTATAAGAATATTGATTTAATTTCAAATAATTTACGTGAATTTCGAACATAGGAAGTAACAAATTTCCTGGTCGACAGAACCGATTTAGACCAATAATTCCAGCCTTCTGTTTTGCTTCAGGGGTTACAAAGCACGGAAAACATTAATTAGATAAGTATCGCAAATAACCGCAAATTAAAGCTATCGTTTATTTAATTTTCATCCCGCTTTAAATGGCGCTCAACGATTCCTGGTCCGTGAAATTATAATTACAATTAATTTTACGATAATGATTATTGTTATGTCTCATTTGCTTTCAACGGCTGCTTTTAAAATGGAATTGCAAGATTTTATCATTTGTGTTTTACTAGCAAAATAACTAAGTAAAAAAAGTTTTTTTTTTTAAATTCTGATGGTTCATCTGATGATTTGAAAATAACTGCTGACTTAAGATGGAAGAATAAACACGATTTCATTTAATTTATCATCGTTTGTAAATCACAAATTTGGCAATTTTACTAGAGCGACGAAAAATCGGCACGGATTTCAGAGTGAAAGAGAATCTCAGTATCGCCCTGGTGTAAGATACTATTCAGAATTGAACGGTTTCTTAAAATAGCTTTGGTCGTGTTTGGTGATAAGATCTGAATAGCCAGGTACTCCCCCACCATCTTCCTCCCATCTTCTTCCCCTCCCCACTAGTGGTGGCTCGCGACTTTTGAATGTGATAAAGTGCTAAAGCTTGAAAAGTTCGACATCAGTCCTAAATGATTTTGTGTGTTTTTTTTCTAAAATCCGATTTATTGTATTAAGGCTTTCAGGAAATTTCAGTTTGACACGGATTTACTAAATATGTTCATAAAATTCAAAAAAAAAACGTCGTTTTCGGAAATCTTTTGTTAACTTTCACCGTGTTTTCTTAATGACCAAATAAACAAATTTCATGCGTGATGTAACAAATCTTACTTAACTATGTATTTTATTTTTACTCGCTGTTCACGTTTGTTTTACTTATTAAAAAGTAAAACATTATTTTATTCAGTTTTTTAGAAGATTATATCCATAAAAATTGAAAATATGTATATAAAGAAAAATTAATTGACCTGCTTTTGTTTTATACCATTTATTCGTACGTTTTAGTATTGTCATTTAATTTTAAATTTACTAATATTTTGCGTCCTATAGTAGTCGTATAATTTAAAAAAATGCAAAAAAATAAAACCCAAGTCACGTAGGTGAAATCTTAAATTACAATAGTTTCTACAGCCTGAACATTATCCAAGGTGAAATTCACGCAAAGTACAGTAAAACTACTGAATATGAATATGTTGAAGCAAATTGAAAACTTACTTCAACATATTCATATTCAGTAGGTGAAATGCTAAATTACAATAGTTTCTAAAGTCGTATCATTATCCAAGGTGAAATTCACGCAAAGTACAGTAAAACTACTGAATATGAATATGTTGAATTAAGTTTTCAGATGAAAGCCTGGCATCACTGAAAAAGTAGTACGATAGAAGTGCGTCGTGTACGTGTCCGCGTGCCCGAATTGATACCAGATATATGACAAATATACATTTAAGTTTCAATTTGTGAGGCGGTTTTGGTCCGGGAACCATTTTTTGGATAACCAACACCCCTGCCATGGGTTACTCCAAGTAGATCGCCACGTTTGGTGATTTAGCAGGGGTGCCCGGGTTCATCAAAGCTGGTTGGGGTGACCCTTTGACCTCTCCAACTGTTCTCTTAATATCTTCACAACAACATAAATAATGCCATTTTTTGTAATATTAGCATTCTAGTATACCTAAAAGTCACTCCCCACTATCTTCAGCCTCACACCATACCCCAATTGGGGATGTCATAGTTTCACCGGTTCCAGACGGATGGGAGCAGTTGGGACTTTTGTGCGGTTTCATACAAAAATCTTCTTTGAAAGATAATTCCCTTCATTGAAAAAAATCTTTTCTATTTCAAAGAATGTTTTTTAGGTGTGTAGTATTATGTTTTTAGTTTGAATTTGAAATGTTTGATGTAATTTGTATTTTTATTTTATTTGAATTCTTTATCCTGTATTATATTGTATTAGATACTGATGAAAACCAGCTGCATTTCGGCTCCGTAATGTACAGCTGACCTTTTCGTTAATGATACGAAATTTCTGTGAACGATAGACATAGCATCCAAAAAAGATTCCAATTTAATAAATCAAAACCAAGATTTCCTTAGAAATACCTACCTACTTCATTTATAAACAATACATTTTAAGCAATATTTTTTGATTTTCAATAAGGAGTTACATACCCAATTTATCCAAAAAACGCCGCAATCGCTGAAAAAATGTTAATTCTTTTTTTAGACCATTTTCAGGATGGTAGGTAACATCATATTTTTTTTATTTTAATAATAGAAGACACAAATAATATTTAGCTAATTAATGTATCGCAGTTTTCAAGGGCGCTGAATAAAATATTTAAACAAAGCGAATAACACGACAATTCTACACTTAAAAAGTTTAAAAGTTTTTTTTCACTTAAAAAAACCAACCCGTAAAAGGTTTTTTTTCCAATAATACTTCTATTTTAAATTTCATCTGTTTGTGAGTCCATGATTGCGACTCAAAGTTGATTTAATGCACTGTCATCAACAGCAATTTTATAAGCCGAGTTTCAGTTCGATCTGATGTCGGGAAATTGAATAATTTGAGCTTTCGAGTTTTGCATTAATTACCGAAAACAAAAGAAATACAAATTGATGTAATTAAAAATGACCTTTACCGAACTATTAAAATTACCACTACCATGAAACGGAAAAGGAATATACAGGGTTTTCCAATAAGAGGTGTTATTTTGAATAGCCCGCTATTTCGGTAGATGTTACTTTTGAAGTTGTCATTTTTTGACATTTGACAAGTAGAAACTACGCCATTAATAAAAATGGAACGATACACGCTTCAACAACGCATCGAAATGATTAAAATTCACTTGAGTGAATCAAATGCAAATCATCCTGAGTGATTAGGCCCATTTCCACCTCGGTGGCTTCGTCAACAAGCAAAATTGTCGCATCTGGGGCTCGGAAAACCCAAGAGTTATTGTTGAAATGCCTCTCTATTCTCAACGAGTGACTGTTTGGTGCGGTTTATGGTCCGGCGGAGTCATTGTACCTTATTTTTTCAAAAATGAGGCTGGAGCAACAGTTATGGTGAATGGATTGCGCTATCGAGAATGATTAATGATTTTTTATGGCCGGAATTGGATGGTATTGATCTGGACAGCGTTTACTTTCAACAAGAAGGCGCTACGTGCCACACAAGCAACGAAACCATTGATCTTTTACGATTGAATATCAAAATAAAACCGCTTATTAGAAAACCCTGTACTGAACAAAATTATAGGCATACGAAATGAAAAGCGGTCGAGTTAAAACAGGTTACACTAAGTCAATTACGTTTATCCTTGTGCTTCTGAAGCCTAAAATAATCGCTGAAATAGTCTACGGTATATACTCGTATCATATGAATATAACAATTAATGATAACCGCTATCTAATGCGGTTTTGAGGTAAAGTTTATCAATACGCCAATCGATTATCTCTACGTGAACGGTAATTACGGTCGCAGTTATGTGAATATTAGTAATAAGGGGTGAGAGGGAACACTGAACACTAGATATGGACTATGGATTGAATATAACCGAATAGCAGAGGTGGATATGAAGGGCCTTACTAATGAACTTGTTTTAAATTTTATACACTTTTAATGCTACACTAGTTGCTTGTCATTTGAGTAAAATTTAAAACACGTTTATTAGTAAGGGGATAAGAGGATTGCGCGCAGTGATTTATTCGTTTTTTTTTTACATTAACTCCACACAGGAGGCTCGGACGAAAATAATTTCCCTCGGGGCCTATGTCAACTTTGGGATGCTGTGTGGAGGGATTTTTAAGGAAAGGAAGGATAGGAAGTTCTGGGAAGGAAAAGGGTATGAGGGATGGGTAAGAATCTGGGGTCAGTTAATCCAGGAGTGGCGTATAAATCCATTCCTCCCCCTGCGCTGCAAGTCGATGGGTCGAGAGGGTCCGGCCGAAGATGTGCAGATGCATTCGCCGCAAAGACCGATACAAACTTTACCCCATAAATCCGGGCACAGACGTAGCCAACCTTTTGAAGTGACCCATGACAGACGTGTTGGTAATCTAATGAATGGTTCCCGGGGCGGCGGTATCTAATCACTACTTGTAAAACAGACCATTAAGATGATGATTTGATTGGTCCGTCATTGAATACGATTAAATGATATGTCAGTGGAACGTCGAACAAGAATTTATCTTTATTTATTTATTGGACAATTTGTATAGCGCCGCTTTTGTGAGATATCACCTCAGGGGCGCTTTACAGTTGATGCAAGAATTATAATTACGAATCAATCAGACGTATAATTCGCTATGAAAGTTCACAAGGAAAAACTCTAATAATCCGAAAGCTATTCTAATTAATGAACAAACAAATATAATTCGTTCACTCCTACTAGATATCTTCAAACCTAGTGCAAATATGAGTGCACTATGAAGTACTTAATTATGCCATTAAAATAACCCTAAGAGTCATCGTTTGGGAATAAATAACATAAAGACATTCAGTCAAATTTAAACATTACACTAATTGGGGAAACTTTGCTGGGGTAATAACCATTAATAATTTCTAATATTTTACTCAGAAATCAATTAAGAAATCAGTAATTGAAATTAAAATACCTACCTAGAAATAATATAAATGTATCGTCTGTAAGTGGGCTACCCACAGTTTGATAATGCCTTCAGAGGGCGAAACAGCTGTCACGCGTAATAATTACTACACAGCAGAACTTGTTTAAAAATAAACTGTTTTTATAATATATAAAAAATAAAAATAAAAATTGAGTTCTACAAATTAAACTTAATAACAATAAATTCATAAGGAACATTGACAAATTATTCGATTTGAAGTCATTTTTGTGCAACGAATCCTGTTCTATTGAAACAGGAATATTCTCCTGTTTCCTGGGAGAATATGCATAGTTATTTCACTTGTTCACCTGGATGTTTTAATAGGCTAGGGACGTCACTACATGAAAGAGACCCATAATTTATTTTACAAAATTCCACACCGAACTCAATTTAATCCGGTCACTCCATTTGGCCTTTGAACTTTGTCGTGTGATATTTACAACTGGTACCTAAGGTATTGACGACTTTGTTAAAATTCTGAATAAATCTTTAATATATTTTGAATACAGCATTTCTTTTATAGAGCTAATACCCGTAGAGCAATTTGTTTGCTATTGGGAACAGCTCGTGTGATAAAACGTATATCGTTGTCTTTCCCTTACTGCCGTGGTTAGAAATATGATCTAAATATTTTTAAACGGTATAAGAACGAGAACACCACGTTTTATATTCGAATCTTTAGGTTGAACATAGAAGAAATAAAAATAGGTAAAAGAGAACATCACATTTTTATTCAAATCTATAAGTAAATCATAGAAGAAATAAAAATAGGTGAAAGAAGACACCACGTTTTATATTCAAATCTATAAGTTAATCATAGAAGAAATAAAAATAGGTAAAAAAGAACATCACATTTTATATTCAAATCTATAAGTTAATCGTAGAAGAAATAAAAATAGGTGAAAGAGGACACCACGTTTTATATTCAAATTGTTTTTAGAGGCTTTTACCTATTTTGTACTTTTACATATACCTATATAAAAACAAAAGTTTCGACTACAATTTGAGAAAAATTTACGAAACTTCGTGAATTTATACTAATTATTTTTAAATGAAATGACAAAAAAGCGGTAGCAGTAATGTTTATAATACATTTGTCTAGTAAATTATTTTTTTTATTTTCGTAATTAGTCATTTTAGTTTAGATTAAATTTAGTTTAAATTTTTTTGTTTGATTTAATTTTTTTTATCGAATTTACATATAATTTTAAACTATGTGAAATTAAAACATTTAATCACCTGGTAAGTTTTTAGATTTTCACGGCCAAAAGCATTTTTGTTGTTTGTTTTTGGGGTGTTATGCCGTGTTGCGCTAACTCCTTCTTTAGCCGACGTTTCGGACAGCGTTGCAGTGTCCATCATCAGGGCAGATCCGGTAGAACCGAAGATGTGTAATTGTTGGTTGTTTAATTTAATCACCTATCGAAAACGGTTTTTAATTGTCGGGTACGTTCATGAATATCCCCTATATTTCTGACATCATCGTTAAGAAAAATAACGGTTAACATGACTGAATGGATAAACTTGATAACGACGAATATTTTTTATTAGAGTTTATTAAACTTATTGATGGATAAAACTCATGATAATATTTATTTATCGACGTACAGTTGTTTATGTCATATCATAATTCCGTGTGGAAGCTCTGTTTCGATACAATACTTATTTACTTACTGCATGTGTACTTATTTACTTCTAAAATAATTTTTTGTTATATATATTTTTTTAAACTTCCGATTTTATGTCCGGGTTAAATCTTCCCCATAGGAAAAACTAAACCCTCCCACACACTTTTCCACAAATGATCATCTAGTCAATAAAAATTATGTAAGTGCATTAAATAAGCAAAATAAATGAAAAAACAATATAAGAACAACACGTCAACTCACCAGAGATCAAATGGGAAAATAATTCACCGACTCCAGATATTTTCATATCAGAGGGTTCGGCTCAGTAGAACTCCTAACAGGGCCTATAAATCCTACTGATCCCTCAACATAAATATTTAAAAAATCTTTCGTTATCCTACATGTATTCAAAATGACCGACTTTTGCATCTTTATATATAAATTTTTTGAGAGATCTAATACGCCTAAATTTTTAATGAGAGAGCCAGGTATAATGCCAGTAGCCGAAATAACGAATGGTAATATTTTTATAGTCTGAGAATGCCAAATTCTTTTAATTTAATTTCCTAAATCTGTATTTTTTATTTTCTCATTAACAGATTTTTTAATATTACAGGAATTTGGAATAGCGACATCAATGATATAAGTTATTTTTTAAATTTTGTCATGTAAAACTATATCGGGTCTATTATGACTAATCGTTCGGTCTGTTAGTATAGTTTTATCATAATATATTTTATAAAATTCGTTTTCTAAAAATGAATTTGGTTCGTATTCATTATATGGTACTATATTACGGCAGTCAATCAAGTTATGTTTAATTACCAAACTTTGGTGAATTATTTTTAAAACTTGATTGTGCCTAAATGTATACTCGGACGGTGCTAATATAGAACATCCCAATATACTATGTTCTATAGTTTCCAGAAAAGCCAAACACTTTTTACATGAATCATCAATTTGATTTGTATCTTTGATTATATGCTTCCTATAATTTTTACTAGTAATGACTCTATCCTGAATGGCAAACATAAATCCTTCTACTTCTACGCTCAACTCTCCAATACTCAACCATTTGTTTGACGAAAATTTGTCAACATACGTTTGATTGAGATAATTGAAGTGTTTTGCGTGTAAAATTTTATTTGACCGGGAATCTTATAATTCCTGGTTGGGATTTATAAAAATGTTGGTTTTCTCGTCGTATACATTTAAAGGTGTAATATTTCTATCTGCTTTGCAAATTATTTTGTGCATTTCTGAGCTATGAGCTTTCTTATCGAAAAAAATTCTTAGCATTTCTACCTGATTATGTTTCAAAGAAGTTATTTTGACTATATCTCTACCTCCTAAATTTCTAGGTAAATTAATTCGTTCTATAACTGAATTTGGATGATGGCAATTAAACTTTGTTAGCGTAGTTCTAATTAATCATTCTAAGCTATATAAATCTGTATTGGACCATTTAATTATGCCAAATGACTGCGTTAATAGAGGTATTGCCCAAGTATTTATTGATTTTAGTAAATTTTTAGCAGACA